>NC_090731.1:20546110-20548610 GCF_036898095.1 Palaemon carinicauda | reverse complement strand
TTATTATTATTATTATTATTATTATTATTATTATTATTATTATTATAAGATAAGCTATAACCTAAGTTGGAAAAGCAAGATGATAAAAGCCCAAGGGCTCCAACAGGGAAAAATAGCCCAGTGAGGAAAGGAAAAAAGGAAATACATAAACTTAAAGACATGTAATAAAAAATCAAAATAAAATATTTTAAGAACAATAAACTAGAAAACTTAAAAACAACAAGAGGAAGAGGAATAACATAGAATAGTGTGCCCGAGTGTATGCTGTTTGTGATAAAGCTACAAATTATGTAAATCCCGTAATGGATTTGCAGAACTGTCAAAATCTTGATAATTGGTCCATTGATTCCTGTTTTAATCCACCGGAATATATTACTACCATTATCCTAAGTACAATAAACAAGAGCAAATTGAGGATGTTCTACTAACTTGCAAGAGAGAATGGACCCGGGCAGGATTTATGATGAGACTGACAGATAATTGATAGACATTAAGAATAATGGAGTCGGTTCCAAGACATTGCAAATGAAGCAGAGAAGACGATGGATATAGGAACTAAGAACTTTTGCTAGTATAGACTGGTACACACAGTTAAAAAGATTGCCGTAAAAATGGTAAAAATCCTGGAATAAATGTTGCTAGGCCTATGCTGTTTTAAAAAACGGATACATTGAGGTCAATGAGGGATATTACGGTCATCAACCAGTAAAATGAATATTAAAAAGTATGGTAAAACTAGGGTCGCCCGTATTTTACTGAAATACGGCTGAGAACAGTATATTTTTACGAAGAATTTCCCATTAAAATTACGGGTTTTTAACAGTGTAGAAAGACCATAAACAGACACGATTGGAAGGACGTGTCAAATGATAAACACTATAATGTCCTTAACAGTATATCATGAAAGTAAGGAGATCTCACTATAAATATTGCATTGCTTGTTTCCATGGAAATCTAATCTTCACTCCTATGATCATTAACAATTGGGGGCGGATTGTTCAAAAACTTGCAGAAAATTTTCAAGAACCTATGAGAAAGGAACTTGAAAAATGTCAATACACTTTGCAAGGACTATTTATAAACTGTAGATAACTTTGAGAGAAAGAGAGAAGATACAGATGGAGAGTAAGCAATGAGATGATTTCTCTCTGTGTCTTTAAGGGAGGTGGAAATCCAAGAGCACGCGAATTGGTGGTGGGAGATATTTGTCTGATCGATCACAGCAAACCAGCCTAGTATGGTGTGCTTGATTAGTACAGCTTTGCTGATCATGGAAATACACAAACCCTTTTGCCACGTTAATGTATCCCAGCTTTGTTAATCATGGAGATACACAAACCTTTTCAACATGGTAAAGGTATCCACACCCTTTCACCCCCAATCGACGTACCGGTACGTTCTTGCAAAACACTGTCATTTACATGAATTTGCATATTTTTGATAATTTTATGAGAAACTTCAGCCATTTTCCAAAAGAATGAGACCAACCTGACCTCTCTATGACAAAAATTAAGGCTGTTAGAGCAATTTAAAAAAAAATGTATAGCAAAATGTGCTTGAAAGTTCAACATACCTTGGGGGTAAAAGGGTTAAAATATCCATGTGTGGGATGCACCTATATCCAAGGAGATGAAAAGAAGTTCATTGGCAACCTCGACTTCTCTCTTCCATTCTAGCGGACAAATAACATGAAACTTGGTCATGTTCTTTACATAGGGCAGAACAAAATTATAAATTCTATCCTTCATACTCTGTATGTCAACCAGACCAACTTGTTCATTTATATCGCTTAGAGATAGTGGTCTTGCAACAACTCCGGTTGCTGTTTCCTTTTTGCAACGTCTTTCAACACAGTCACAACAATGTATGATATATCGTAACATATTGTTCACTAACCTTATTGTATGTCTTCTTTTCACAATCACGGTTGGAGTTAACTTGGATTTTTTCAATAATTACTGTCTGATTCTTTGGTTGTCATATATTTTCCAATGTTTTTTTCAATAATTCCTGTCTGATTATTTGGTTGCCATATATTTTCCAATGTTTTTTTTTTTTCAATAACTCCTGTTTGATTGTTTGGTTGCCATATATTTTCCAATATTTTTTTTTTAATAATTCTAGTCTGATTGTTTGGTTGCCATATATTTTCTAATGTTTTGTTAAATAAATCCTGTCTGATTGTTTGATTGCCATATATTTTTCAATGTTTTTTTCCCTATTTCTGTTTAACCAAAGGAAACAAATTCGAAAGTTTTCAAGATATTCTGGTGTTCTTTTTTAAGCGTCTGTCCAACCCTCCCTCTCTTCACAATGGCCATTACTGACATCTCATATTCAGGGACCACAGAACAGCTAAAGTCTATTTGTTCTTCCATGACAAAAGATTGAATGGATTATAAAAGATACTTCTAAAATGTCATCTCGTATAATGATAAAAGTATTTGTATTACTGTATTTAATAGTAAGTTTTGAAAATATAACTTTTTGGATTTACGGC
>NC_090731.1:20511479-20516479 GCF_036898095.1 Palaemon carinicauda | reverse complement strand
CCGAGGACCTTGAAAATAATGGGTATCACCGTCAGTGTTATCAGCGGTTCTCTGGCAATCTGCATCTTATAGAAAATAAGACAACTGAGGAACCACAGGCATCCACCTCGCTATTGCATTCACCCTCGTAGACATTCAACTGGACCTGTCTTTTCAGAGGGAGTGCATTTTTTGTGAGAAAGTAGAGATCAAAGGTGCTGATCGAAAAACTGTACGACCTGTCCATTTCTCATCTCGCGAGCTTGAGAAGGCAGAGATAAAGAAGAGTGAGAAAGCTGTTCAAAGAGTCATCACTGCTGTCAGAAACTTCACGAATCCATTCACAATCCCAGATAAGGACAGGCTCTACTCCTTAGCCTCTGGTTCTCCTACATCCAAGGATGTTGAGAGGGATGTGCTGGAAGCTGACGCTGTAGGGAAAAGCTGCAAAGGCTGACTTTATTACACGTTTGCAGAGCGGCCACCAAGGAAGCTTCTTCGACCCAATCAAAAGGAAGAAACTCAAGACCATGGAGGCATGCAACAAGAAGATCAAGCTCACATCATCGCAAGGAAAGGTAAGTTTATATTTCATTGAGCAAGTTATGTATTGTTAAGGGACTTTTGTACAATCTGTATTACAATATAAAATTATAATATATATTGTTATTTCAGGTCATACAGTATCAGGAGCAAAGCAATGTTGCATTCCTTCTCCTTGTGAAGTCACAGTGCCTAGATGAACCAATTGACTTTGATGAACTCATGAAGTACAGCCTGATGCCAGTGCTCCAAGTATTGGAACATCAGATAGATTTTTTGCGAAGACCAACAAAGCCACCATTCTGCACTACCTGATGGAAGAGTTCAACCAAGATGAGCTGCCTTATCCAAAGGATGCCCTATTCATCCAGGATGGAATGGCACTTCTCCATGTCCTTTCTAACTTGCCCCCGACCTGTGGGGAGATCTGCCTTCAGATACTTGACCAGATGATTGCCAAAAAACATTTCTTGTTCTCAACTGACAGCTATTTTCCGGATCCATCAAAGCTCAGGAAAGACTTCGACGTGGCAGCTCAGAGAGGATCATTCTTGCCGGACCAGCAACAAGAAAGCCATACGACTTCAAGGTGTTCCTTGCAAATGACGACAACAAGAAGCAGCTCTGTCAACTCATGCTGCAGGTATGGAGTGGCCAACAGGCGGCATCTAGACTGGAGAGAACCGAGATGGCAGTACTGATTGTCGAGGGGAGAGCTCATCAGTTCGTTTCCAAAGAAGGCAAGGTATGTGAAATTGCACCTTTATTTTTAGGATGACTACATTCATTTACATGTTAATCCAAAATATGCTCAATGACCTTTTTTGTTTCAGGTCGAGGTGCTTGAGATGCCCACTATATACAGTAACCAGGAGAGACAGATACGAGAGTGGTGTTGTACCTACATCATGCTGCTGCTCTTGGTTACAAGAATGCTGTGGTTAGAACCCCTGACACGGATATCTTCGTGATTCTACTCTACCATGCCCATGCTATCAAACTGACTGTGTACCTTGATACAGGATCAGGAAAGCAACGTCAGCTCATCAATGTATCTGAGCTTGCACAATCATTAGGGGAGGACTACTGTGCTACCCTTCTTGGCTTCTATGTCTTCACTGGGGAGGATTGTACCAGTGCTTTCAAAGGAAAAGGGAAGGTCGGTCCACTAAAAAAGCTTGAGAAGAACCCGAGATTCCACAAGGTGTTCAGAGAACTTGGGAATGACTGGAGCATAAATGGCCTAATGTTGAACCAGTTAGAACAATTCACTTGCTTGATGTACAGCCAAAGTCGTGATTTGTCTGTGGATGCCGTCCGATCTAAGATGCTTCGAAAGATGGTAGGAGAAAATGAAAAATTAACATTGAAATCTAAGGTGGACTTGCTCGCCTCCCTCCATGTCTTTCAGCATTGAAGCCCCATGTCCAGCGTGTGAACCACCGGGTTTGTTTGTACAAACGAGCTAACGAACCCATTTGTGAAAAGCCAAACCCGCTACGACGAGGGCCAGGGATGGATAAAGACAGAAGAAGGCATGCTGGAACCATTGTGGTCATGTGGTCCAGTACTACCTACCTCACTAGTTGATCTCCTTGAAACTATTGATGATCAGGAGGAAGCAGAAGATATTGCGAAGACGAAGAAACAGATTCATTTGACTTCGACAGCGATGAAAGCGATGACGATTGAAGCTTGTGATGACAGGGAACATTTAGATGATTTCCAGAAGCATCTATATCTTAATTTTTTTTTCTTCTTAATGTGCAAATGACACTTGTGATGAAAAAACGACTGGTCTTATGATGTTCTTTCACCCTTAAAATACGAGTACAGGCAACACGTTCTTCACGATTGCTATAACATTTGCAAAGATATGGTAAAATAGGTTTTTTCAGTAATGGCGGCACTAATTTGCATATCTTACATGTCAGGAACACATGTGGTCACTATGAGACTGGTCTTATATTTGATGCTAGACCCTCAAAACCTGGGTCTAGACACCTTATTTTTGCAGTTATCTGTTGTATTGGCGGAGTTATAGCGATTTTAGTATTTTCATGTAATGGCGGCTTAATTTGCATAAAATAGGCACGTGGGACAATATTTCAAATTTTTAACATAGCAAACCGTTTTCTACACATTTTTTCCCCATAGGAAGGACACCAATTAAGAAATTGATTTCCGGGGGGTGCACGCAGACCCCCTCTACCAACTGTACTATATGTCTCATAGCCGAAACCATAACTATGGGGACCTCTTGATGGGTCGATTGGTAGAGTTCCCGCAGGCATAGTTTCGGCTAAGGGGCATAGGTTCGAATCTTTGCTCACCCAAAACCGGTTATCATGAATGAATATCCAGTGGATATATGTTCCCGAAGGTAGAATTCGATATTAAATGCCATGTGGTTGATATTTATATTTCAAAATAAATGTGGAAATTTTCAAATTGTCTCTGGTTTAGTTCGTGTTTCATTTAATACTGACAACTATTTCTTAGCTTCTTGGCAACAATTTAAAGTTTAAAGGCCACTCATGAATGACAGAGGCAAGGGACAGTGACATTCCCCTGTCAAGCAGGGACAGTGCTCTAGAGAGAGATCATATATACATATGATCAGCGACTAAACACCCTCTCCACCCAAGCTAGGACCAAGGAGGGCCAGATAGACCTATAGGCTTCCTCAAAATCCCTATCCTTATCCAACAAGGATGGTGAGGTTACAGCGACGAAAAGAACTAAGGTCTTTGAGCGAGACTCAAACCACAGTCTGGCTATCACCAGTCAGGGACGTTACCCATAAAATGCCGCCACAATTTATTTATTTTTCTGCCTGTCTGTCTTTTGTCATTATTACGTCAAAACTACTTGCCGGATTTTGACGAAATTTTCACCACAGAGAGATCTTTAGTCATGGACGATGATCCGTTCCCGATCCGGATTCTAGATCCAGATTTGCATCTTTCGCCTTTAAAGATAACGTCAAAACAAATAGACGGATTTTGACGAAATTTTCACCACAGATAGATCTTTAGTCATGGACGATGATTGCGGTTCCCCATCCGATTCTAGATCCAGATTTGCATCTTTCGCCATTTTAAAGATAACGTCAAAACAAATAGACGGATTTTGACGAAAATTTTCACCACAGATAGATCTTTGGTCATGGATAGATCTTAGTCCATAGAAGACTCCATTAACCTTTGGCGAAGGGCAGAATTCTCTGACTGTTCTTATTCTTGATGTACTTGTTATTTCAGAATCATGTCTTTTGAAACCTATTCATATTTTATAAGGACACATTTGTTTTTATGGTTTTAAATAAGAAATTAACTTGAAAGCCGGTGTCTGGGATAAAGAGAGAGCAACCTCCAACCCTGGCTTATTCTTTTCGCAACATTCCTCTCAAAGCAGAAGCTATTGCTCCGCTGAGAAGCAACAGAGAGCGTGCAAGAAATTCTTGAAAGGGTTAAAAACATTTCGCAGTATTACATGGCTAGATAAGAAAATAGATAACATTATGTTTTCGCTTACTTTGATTTTATACTGGGTTATTTCTACTGAAAGTAATATATCGAGAACTTCTTTTCATTTACGTACACATTTTTTTATAAGAATTTAATTTTCTTTTTTAATTAATTCAATTTGATTGGAAAGATCAAAGAGGCAAATGAAAATTTTTAAATATATATACTTCAAACCCAAATATAGAATAATTACCAAATTGGTTCGTAGGTTTACCCTGTACAGCTTTTTCTTATCATACCAATAATTTCATATTAAGATAATACGTAAATAATAATATTATTGATACAATTACTTCCTTCTCTTACTGCAACCTCACCATCCTTATGAGCTAAAGATGTGATGTTCGGGGGACCCTATAGGTCTATATATGGTCAGTCTCTAGGGAAATGTCTTACTCGATAGAGAAATATCACTGTCCCTTGCCTCTGCCATTCATGAACGGCTATTAAGTCATTAAATTAAAACCTTCTGTATATAAGGTTCTTATACATTTAATATTATATTTCGTCATTGCATTGTCCATAAAGAAGCATTCACTTGGTATGTTGGAGTTAGTCGGTTTACTATGCTAATTAATATCATCCATTAGTATGCTAAACGTAGTGAAGTAACGTGTGCCGTCAGCTGCTAATTTGTATAATTGTTTCTTAACTTTCGGATATTTAATTCTGGTATGGGATAAGGAGATAGACTGGTAGTAAATTTCAAAAAAGAAGTCTCTCTCTCTCTCTCTCTCTCTCTCTCTCTCTCTCTCTCTCTCTCTCTCTCTCTCTCTCTTGAATATAGATTCAATCAACTCATATACTTCTTTAATGTTTATGCTTTGTTTTCTTATAAGAATCTTCAATATAATATATCAGGGGTAATATCTAAACCTATGCAATATATATATATATATATATATATATATATATATATATATATATATATATATATATATATATATA
>NC_090731.1:20506479-20508979 GCF_036898095.1 Palaemon carinicauda | reverse complement strand
GTACATTTTGCAATATTTTGTGGAGCTATTCTGTAAATGATTGAAATCCCTTCGTTTTTCCAAACTAAACTACACTGAGTTTTTTCCAAACATAAAAGAGTCTACTGAGCCGTTAAATGTATATTTATATACCTTCACAAAGGACTAAGCAGACATTTCTTTAATCTCTCCGGTTGTGGTGGCCGATGTAGTAACATCCCTGACTGGTGATCGCCAGACTTAGGCTCGAGTCCCACTCAAACTCGTTAGTTTCTTTGGTGGCTATAACCTCACTATCCTTGTGAGCTAAGGATGGGGTGTTTGGGGGAGCCCATAGTTCTATATGCTGGGGGCCATTGCCTGGCCCTCCTTGGTCTTAGCTTGGGTAGAGAGGGGGCTTGGGCACTGATTATATATATATATATATATTTATATATATATATATATATATATATATATATATATATATATATATATATATATATATATATATGGTCAGTCTCTAGGGCATTGTTCTACTTGATAGGGCAATGTCACTGTCCCGTGCCCTTGCTATTCATGAGCGGTCTTTAAAAAAAAACTTCAAAGAGTCAACACTCCTACTAGATCGATCTCATTTGGATACCAAACGAGAAGAATCTTCGGGAAGACATCGAGGGGTTGAAGAAGTATGAGGTTTCTTCGACTCCAAGGATGACTCCGAAGGAGAAGAATCTGTCTTCGACTTCAATCCGGTTATAAGATCTATCTTTTTTTAAATATATCTTGCAGCCTCTAGGGCAATGTCACTGTCCCTTGCCCCTGCCATTCATGAGCGGTCTTTAAAAAAAAAAAAAAAAAAAAAAAAAAACTCAAAGGGTTGACAAAGTATAAGATTTCTTCGACTCCAAGGATGACTCCGAAGGAGGTGAATCCGTCTTCGACTTCAACCCGGTTATAATTTTATAAAGTATATCTTGCAGAATATCTATGCAGTATATTAAAGGTAATTATATCTCTCTCTCTTTAAACACTTTCGAATTATGCAGTATTTTCACTAACCCGATGTCTACCATCCTATCCATACACTGTTGAAAAAAAGGTAAATTTATTTGGAAATTCTCAGTAAATAAATATACTGTCCTCAACCATATTTCATCAAAATACAAGCGACCGTAATTTTCCCCTACTTTGTTATTAATTTTACGGGTCGGTGACCATAATATCACTCCTTTACGCCAATATATCCGCTTTTGAAAGAGTAAATGCCTGACAAGATTTATTCCAGGATATTCACCGTTTGATTTTACGGCAAATCTTTAACAGTGTATGACCAAGTCAGCTGAAAATTTCTGATTTATTGTACCATTAAATTGAACTTTTCTGTTCTCTACTTATCTTTACGCTTCTCATTACCTGATTCTTTTTATATAGTATAAAATCCTCAAAAATTTCATAATAAAAACTGGAACCATTTTCTTATCTCCAATTAAAATCCATACTTTATCTATTACATTTGAAGGAAAGAATGAATATTTTGAGCTTTTTCTATCATTTTATCAAAAACTTTTAGGAGTTGAGAGGTTAATTACTTTTTTTCTCCCCTTTAAGCTGGATTACTTTATAGGTTATTGGCGTAGTTTATTCACCCAAACTTTGAATTTACGAAGAAAAAAGCCCAATTCTTAACACAAAGTTTATCAAATGTTTAGTCGCTAAAGCTTTATACCCAGAATTTCATATTAACTGATTTCATAACCAATTTAATCAAGAATTTTTCTATGCTCTCTTCAAGGAATCAGATTTTTAAATAACCTGTTCTATTCCATTCTCAGAAATGAAGTGGGGAGATGTGAGGAGAAATCTATTCCCAGTTTGTTTATTGGATATGAGAAACTTGAAGTTTTATTTTCCCTAATAAGCTTATAATGTGTAAAGTATAGCACTATAACCTTTATAGCTGTTGGGTCGAGTTCTCTCTGAAGTTGTGAATATATATATACAGTATATATATATATATATATATATATATATATATATATATATATATATATATATATATATATATATATATTTATATATATACATATACACATATACATATGCATATATATATATATATATATATATATATATATATATATATATATATATATATATATATATATATATATATATACATATATATATATATATATATATATATATATATATGCATATTTATATATATATATATATATATATATATATATATATATATATACACATATATATATTATATATATACATACATATAATATATATATATATATATATATATATATATATATATATATATATATATATATTATAGTACTATAAAGTTTAAAATTATGTTGGAAATCTTCTCTGAAGTCTCTCTCTCTCTCTCTCTCTCTCTCTCTCTCTCTCTCTCTCTCTCTCTCTCTCTGAATCAGCTTTTTTTTATATTCACGATTGGACCATCATTGAATTATGAAGACTTTGGCCGTTACTGATAAGGGAAACAATTGATGTTATATAT
>NC_090731.1:20490026-20500026 GCF_036898095.1 Palaemon carinicauda | reverse complement strand
AGAAGTTATTCAAATGTTATCTATACATTAATAGATCTCTCTCTCTCTCTCCTCTCTCTCTCTCTCTCTCTCTCTCTCTCTCAGTTTTTTTTACTGAACGATATATGTAAGTTGATTTTGAATGATCAACTCTAGACGATTGGTGGCAATCTTAATAATGAAAGGAAAACCTGAATAATTGTTTCGTAAAATGAACAGTTAAAATCAAATATAGTGTTATAGAATGGTATTTTCGCTTTAATTACTCATTACTTTAGTATAAAATAACTGAGCCTTTTATGAAATTGTTTATGGTAGTCTCATCATTATCATCAACATCATCATCATCATCACCATCTCATCTTACGCTTATTGGCACAAAGGGCCTCGGTTAGATTTCACCAGTCGTCCTCTATCTTGAGCTTTAAAATAAGTACTTAATCATTCAGGGGTCAATTGCCTTAGTTAGATAGGCACTGCGCATCTCAAGGAAACTGGCTATCCTTTGATGGATCTAGCAATGAATTCTCGATGTATATAGTCAGGCAATTATAGTAGCTTACAGTTTTTTAAATACTTACATATCCTTTTTTTTATAATTTCAGAAATGTAATAATAGTTCTAATTGTTCGGTTATTACAATGAGGCTCGTTACAGCTTTCTTTTGATAATGATTAATAATATTTGATATTTAAAATACAAAGCCTTAATTCCTTAGGTATTATATAACCTTTTATTATATCTTTGATACTTTCATCAAAGAATAGAAAATTACATTTCATGATTTATTCGAATATTTCAGAGAATTAATTAGAAACTAGTAATATTTTTCATCAAATAAGAAGTAAGATAAAAAGCAAAATCTTTCCTTCATCAGTGACTGAATGATTGATTCAATGGACTAAAAAATACTCTCGGTGATGAGTTCCATTATCTCTGTTCATAAAAATCCTTCCGCAATTTCGTTCCACATTTAGTTCTAAGGGTAACTCTCTCTCTCTCTCTCTCTCTCTCTCTCTCTCTCTCTCTCTCTCCTAGGTAGGACACGTTAAAACTATGATTTTTTGAAATACTGTTCATGTCCGTGGGGTATTCAACATAAATTTTAGTAGGATTCACGCTACGTTGTTTTGATTTCTGAAGAAATTTAATTTTGCTTGATTAAAATGAGTATATGAATGGCATATCTATTTTTAGTGAACATTCCATTTCTAAAAAAAGAAAAAAAAAACTTTTTCAGTGCTGGTTTTGTTACTATTGTCTGTGTTCAATTGGCATACTTTATTTAAGTTGGAATTTATCCAGTATTTCCTTTTTATATTCAGCTTATTTAAAATCAATACACGCAGATACATAAAAAAAAAGTTCATGTACTCACTCATATACATACACACAATAAAACGTAAACAAGCATGCAAACCTAATATGCAATGGTTACACAATTTGAAAACAGGAAATAACTTTAAGACAACTTTTTCCTATACTGAACACTACGTTCGAAGAGTTCTGTATAAATAAAAATTATATACCCTATACTATGAAGAATTTTCTACTTCATTTAATTACAAGTGTTTATATACACATATAATATATATATATATTATATATACTATATATACTATATATACATATAGTTTGATTTTTTATAGCAAATGGCTGAGCAATCTCTCTCTCTCTCTACTCTCTCTCTCTCTCTCTCTCTCTCTCTCTCTCTCTCTCTCTCTCTCTCAAAAATTACATTTTATGCACTATTTTGGATGTACCCTGTTCTTTTTTTCCATTAATAAAAATTCCATACTGTCAGTGCCAGTGTGAGTAATTGTGCGTTTTTTCTCGCAATAACATTGAGCGTTACCTGTATGGAATATTTTTATTTGACAACCAACACGTGGCAGGAATGAAAATTTACCTCACTAACGGTATAAAAACATAAAGCTGTATAGAAAATAATAGAAGTGAAGATCGTTTTGAGTGAACTATTTTTTTTTTACTTTCTTGTAAATTGTACCAACCGTGTGTCACACAATTGTACATAATTATTTTGTATATATTATGCTTGTATCTGCGCTCTTCCCTCGCACTAAAAGAACCTGAATTATCATGTCTCTGTTTTGCTCTGTAACATTGTCTGTCTCTCGAACAGGTCATGTCCTGTTGCCTTGAGGTTTTGTATATAAAGAAGAGTATTCCTTAATAAATAACTCAGTCGTTTCCAATCTGCCTTGAGTTCACAACTCCACTCTCGGCCCGTCACATTGGTGACCCCGGAAGTCGACTCGCTCCCACTGCCTTCCACCCTCACCTCCCTCGCCCCTCCATCGTTGGTACTATGACGGAGGCGGACTCTACCCCAGCAGTTGGCACTGCGGCCGCTCCATTGAAACTTTCACCGTTCGCTAGCGGAGAAGCGTTCGCTTGGTTTCAACGCGCTGAAGTCCACTTTCGTATCAGGGGCGTGACTCGCTCAACCACCAAAGCGGATTATGTTCTCGCGGCGATACCCCAGGACACCTTCCCATAAATATCCGACTGGCTTTGTGAACAAGGAGATACCCCAATAGCGTATGACGTCCTCAAATCATACCTTCTGCAGTAGTACTCGCTGTCGCCAGCCGCCCGTATAGCAAAGGTTTTTCAGCTCTCGCAACAACCGTTGGGGGACCAAAGGGCTTTGCTTGTCCTCAGGGAAATGACCAGTATCGCACGCCTTCAACCTGCCGCAGACGGCTCTCCTCATGAAGTGAACCTACTCTGTGCCCTTTGGATACGCCGTTTACCTGAACCTGTGCGCGCTGCCATACCCGATGTCGATAGTTTACCCATAAAGGACTTGATGACCAAAGCCGACGCCCCTTATGGACAGCCACTTCAAGACCTCCATCAACGCCTCCACCCCTGACGACGAGGATGCCTATTCAACATCAACCGAAGATGACATGAATGCCGTAGGACATACACGCCTACCCCGTGACGTGCCGAAGCGGCGACAAAGCTGCCCACCACCCACCAATCGCTCGCGCCCCAACGAACGACTTCTACACCCACTTACTACCTCCCATCCACCGCAGTTTTGCTACTACCACTTCAGATTCGGGGCAACCGCAAAGAAATGTGCCAAAGATTGTCAGTGGCCAAAAAACGTGTAAGTAGGCCATCGCTTGTGGCGGTGACCTCCCATGTTTCTAATCTTTTGTTTTTACAGGATGCAGGAACGGGCGTGCGATTTTTGGTAGACACGGGTGCTTGTCGTTTTCTTTTGCCAAGGAAACTCTTCAAGGCACAACGTAGTCTGTCTACATCTGCCGACGGTCCCGCTTGGTAGCTGCCAACGGATCTGCGATACCCACCTACGGTTACGATAACCTCACATTATCGTTCGGAAACGGTAAATTCTATTGAAAGTTTCTCGTTGCTGACGTCACAATGCCAATCCTCGGTGCGGATTTCCTCTCTCATTTCCACCCTTCTGGTCGATATCGCCCACCGACGATTGGTCAACGCAGACTCGTACTTGTCGACACCCTTTTCAACCCGCCCCCTCTAACCTTGCTCTCCACATCAGCGCACCCACGGATGCCTATGCCCACCTCCTCACGTCGAACCCGGAAGTTTTCCGTCCAGAACTTCGCCAAACACCCACGGTTCCTGCCAAGCACGGTATTTATCACCATATCAAGATGACGGGACCCCCAGTCTTCGCAAAATTCAGACGTCTGGCACCGAACGATTGGCAGCCGCCAAACAGACGTTCGCCTAAATGGAGAAAATGGGCCTTTGCCAAAAGGCCTCCAGCCCATGGTCGTCACCCTTACACATCGTTCTGAAGAAAGACGGCTCCCTCCATCCGTGCGGGGATTACAGGCGCCTGAACATGCAAACAGAACTGGATCACTACCCCCTCACAAACATTGCCGATGTAACCTCCTACCTGCACAAAGCGAAGGTTTTCTCTACGCTCGACCTCCTGAAGGGGTATTATCAGGTGCCTATGAACCCAGAAGACATCCCCAAGACTGCCATCACCACTCCATTTGGTACACACACCTTCAATTACTCCTGTTTTGGCCTTCGTAATGCTGGGGCAACGTTTCAACGTCTCATGGATGGCATCTTAGGGGACCTCCCTTTATGTGTATGTTATGTGGACGACATACTTGTGTTCTCCTCCTCAAAAGAGGAACACCTCCGTCACCTGCTCATCGTGCTCGACCGCCTGCAACAAAACGGCCTTGTAGTCTGGTACGACAAGTGTACCTTTGGCGCCAACGAAGTGTCGTTCTCAGGGCACCGTATCACTCCTGAAGGAGTCCATCCCCTCCCTGAGAAGGTAGCAGCCGTTCAGAATTTCCCCACGCCCTCGACCGTCAAAGCTCTGCAGGAATTCTTGGGCATGATCAACTATTATCACCGTTTTCTGCCAGCCATTGCCGCCACTCTTGCTCCCCTCTACGCCTCCCTCAAGGGCAAGCCAAAGGACCTGAAGTGGGGTCCCCTTCAAGAAGCAGCCTTCTGCAATGCAAAGAAGGCCCTATCAACTGCTGCGGCTCTCACTTTTCCTATCACAAACGCCCCTCTCCTTCTCTCCACCGATGCCAGCGACGTCGCTATTGGTGCAGTACTCGAGCAGGTGGTCAAAGGCTCGCCCCCGCCCATTGCCCTTCTTCAGCAGAAAACTGTTCAAGGACGAATCGGGTTATTCTACCTTCGATCGAGAATTGCTGGCGGTGCATTTGGCTGTCCGTCACTTTCGCCATTTCTTAGAAGGTACGCCCTTCGTCATTCGTACAGACCACATGCCTCTGGTGCACGCCTTCACTCGACAGTCTGACGCCTGGTCCGGCCGTCAACGCCGACATCTCTCCGCCGTGGCTGAATACAATTGCACCCTCCAATACGTCCCTGGGAAAATGAATCCCGTTGCCAATGCCCTGTCAAGAAACACGTTGGCTGCCGTTCAACTGGGATTGGATTGCAACGCCCTGGCTGAAGCCCAACGACAGGATCCAGAGTATCAAGCTTGTAGGACATCCTGCACGTCCCTCCGTTGGGAGGATTTTCCCCTCGAAGACTCCACCACCACCCTCCTCTGTGACGTCAGTACTGGTAGAACCGCGACCTTGGATTCCTGCTCCCATGAGCCGAGAGGTGTTTGATTTCATCCACGGCCTTTCACATCCCTCGTGCCATTCTACTGCACAGCTGCTGAAGGCAAGTTCATTTGGCACGGCATTTCTAAGGATGCTAAGGATTGGGTCCGCGCCTGCACTTCTTGCCAAACTTCCAAAGTACATCGACACACGGATTCAGGAGTGGGCACCTTTCCTCAACCTCAGCGTCGTTTCGCACACATTCACGTCGACGTTGTAGGCCCCCTACCCACATCATCGTTACCTGTTTACCGTCATCGACCGCTCCACTCGTTGGCCCTGAAGCCATTCCATGGAAACTGCAACGTCCGCCTCATGTACTCTCTGGATGGATTTCAAGATTCGGTATCCCTGAGCATATTACTTCTGACAGGGGAACAACTTTCACCTCTCAATTATGGACGTCATTAGTGAATCTCCTGGGCATCACCCTACATCAGACAACGGCCTACAACCCTGCTGCCAATGGAATGGTTGAACATTTTCATCGCACCCTCAAAGCAGCTTTGATGTCCCACTGCAAGGATTGAAACTGGTTTACTCAGCTTCCCTGGGTCCTCCTTGGACTAAGGACCACTCCTAAAGACGCCCTCGACGTCTCGGCAGCCGAAATGGTGTATGGCGACCCGTTGGTCGTCCCTGCCGAATTTTTTCCTTCTACAACCTCCTCCGACGATCTCCAGCGCATACATCACGTCGTGGGAAAATTTACTCCGTGCCGCCAGACTTACAAGCCCCCAGCAAAGCATCACATACCAACGGACTTGCACTCTGCAACGCACGTCTTCCTGCGCAACGACACCAGCAAGCCACCACTAACGCCCCCCTCACACGGGCCCTTTCCTTGTGATCCGACGCAGTCCGAAAGCATTCCTCCTAAACATTCGGGGCTAAGAAGACTGGGTCTCCATTGATCGTCTAAAACCTGCTTATCTTCTGCCAGATGACCCGCCTACAGTTCGCCTATCTAGATCAGGGCGCCCTATTTAACATGTACAGTATGTCATTTTTAGGGGGGGAGCCATGTACCAACCTTGTGTCACACAATTGTACATAATTGTTTTGTATATATTATGCTTGTATCTGCGCTCTTCCCTCGCACTAAAAAGAACCTGAATGATCATGTCTCCGTTTTGCTCTGTAACATTGTTTGTCTCTCGAACAGGTCATGTCCTGTTGCCTTGAGGTTTTGTATATAAAGAAGAGTGTTCCTTAATAAATAACTCAGTCGTTTCCAATCTGCCTTTGAGTTCACAACTCCACTCTCGGCCCGTCACGAAATTAACCTTTATTCTTGATATGCCGATTGGCATTAGCATATAGGCCTAGTGTAGAGTTGGAGCCTAAATACATGCTTGCATGAATTTCTGATCCTCCTTGAAAAAGAAGAAAAAAAAAACTTCTCTTTTTTTTTTTTTTTTTTTTTTACTTTCGCACAATTAACCTTTATTCTTGATATGCCGATTGGCATTAGCATATAGGCCAGTGTAGAATTGGGGCCTAAAATACATATTTTCATGAACTTCTGACCTTTTTAAAATAAAGAAAAATATCATTCTTTTTCTACAGTTTGGTAATTAACTTTGATTCGAATGCTACGCCAATTATCATTGACATAGGGGCCTAGTGTAGAGTTGAAGCCTGAAATACATATTTTCATGCACCTCTGACCTTTCATAAAAAAAAAAAAAAAGATAGATTTAGGAAAATCATGAATTATAACAAAAGGTGTAAATCATTTGGCAATACAGAAAAACTTGAGGAAATAGGAGAATAGTTACATTAGAAATTAGAATAGGTTTTAAAGCCATTGTGATGATACCTCAACATAGCATCGCCCTGATCAACCAAGGTGTACCAGTCAGGGCCACCAGTAATAGGTTGGTTTTCGGTGAGCGATCAGACAAAAGTCTCACCATCATCAATCCACAGTTGCTACCGTGTTGAAAAGATGGACAAACCCCAGACATGACTAATTACATGACTGAGGCCTTTGACCTACATTATACACACACACACACACACACACACATATATATATATATATATATATGTAGCTAGCTTATGTTATAAGGCTTTAGAAATGTTAAAAACTTTTCATGCATGAGTTAGTACTGGCAGGACCAGAACCAGGTAAGAATAACAATAGGTATAACACCAGACACAGAAAAAGAGCATCATGGATACGTGAGAAATTAAAGTATAGGATACTCGGAAAACATGTTACTGACTAAGACACACACAAACAAAGCCACTCCAACACCTTCCAAAGACATAACAGACACCTCACACTTCTCGAACTGTCTAACCGCGCCAAGACTCTCGCTGTTGGTAGGAAGGACGCTGGTGACTGGTACAATATATGACATTACGTGACCGGGTCTAAAGCAATGTCTACTCCGAAGCCAAAGCAAAATCCTTCAATAAGAAGGCAATCGTGTTTACTCCATATAGAAATGGAAAAAGTACTTGAAGAAGAAAAAAGTACAAAAAAGATAGAGACATGGGCAGGTCATATAGTGGGAATAACATATAATAGAGTTACATTAAGAATAACAGAAAAGGGCATAAAATATATATTTTTCATCTCTTTAGAAAATTGAGTTTTATTAAAAAAGATATAAGCATCACTGTGATGATGATGTATATGTTAGTTTATAATGAATCCTAAAACGATAATATCGCATAGATAGCAAGAGTTTATTTTTATTTTTTTTTCAAATTGAATTGATAAAACCAAAGTATTGCAAAGTACCCTGAATAAAACATGTCTATAAAAATTACAGTAGCGCAAGATTTTCTTTTTACCTTCTTATGTAAAAGTTCATGGTTAAAGGTGTCTAGTTTCTCCAGTTTCACCGCAATAGATGATCACCAAAACGTCAGCTGGGCATGCCCAACCCCTCACTGTGGTGCCTAACCACAGCAGTAGCCTCCCAGTAAACAGCTTAAGCTAAGGGCCCCGGACTGGGATTAATCTGCCGCCATACGAATGCTAGGCGAATACGTTCCCACTGTACTAGCCAGGAGGATCTGTTCTTCTACAGTAGAGATCTACTGCAGCAATTTTTCTTAGTATTTGTAATGGTTTGAATGCAGTATCTTATACTATATAAGTTTACTGGCCTGATTTGAGATCATTTGTATCCTTCCAAGGAAAAAAAAAATCATATTTGCTGGTTATTTAGACAAAAATATTAATCTTTGATCTCTCTCTCTCTCTCTCTCTCTCTCTCTCTCTCTCTCTCTCTCTCAATAATATAACAAACGCTGGTTAATGAACTTAAAATTCTCTCTCTCTCTCTCTCTCTCTCTCTCTCTCATTAATTATTCTACAAGCGATTGCTAATGAACATAAAATTCTCTCTCTCTCTCTCTCTCTCTCTCTCTCTCTCTCATCAATTAACATACAGGGACTTGGTAATGAACTGAAAGTTATTAGAAGCGTGTCTATTATGATTCACTGAATATATATGAAACACTTAACTATAATATCATTTCTGCAAATTCACTACCGTATGTTCATCCTTCCCTGCCATTTGAAAAGAGAGTAATATAAATATTTGATGTAACTAATATAATTGTTATGAATGAGAATCAGCACCCTAACCTCTTATTTATTTTCCTATTAAATTAGTGACAAGTTTATCTTAATAGAGTAATTTCCCTCGTTACTCTTCCACTAGACGATAAAAACTAATATATTTTATTGAATAATAAATAATAATAATAATAATAATAATAATATAATAATAATATATAATAATAATAATAATAATGTGTACAAATTGCAATTCTCGCATATAAACAGTCAATAAAATATTTTGTTGTTACAATCTGCTGTCAGAAGCCAGGAAATCGTTTCTAAAGGCGTTTCCTCGTAAAAAAAAAGTTCTGGGAGAGGCCCAAGGACCCACTACAGTCAGGTACCTTTTCAAACTTTAGCCCCAATACGCGAAAAAAATTACCCTAAACCCCTGGGGCATGAAAGAGTGCACACTTTATATAGGATTGATATCTATAATTGAGCTTATGATTAGCTAACAATGTATTTGCTGCGGACATGAATATTTTTTGGTTGAATTTGCTGTTTTTAATTTACTGGCTGATTTCCAACTGTTTGGTTTTAGAATATTGGAATCTGATCTACATATTTTTGTAATACATATTATCTGTATTTTACAGATAATTTTAATAACTTAGAGCCTATGAATTTGGAGCAAAAAAAGTATCATTGGATTTATGAATTTATTATGCATTAATTAAAAAAAAAAAAAAAAACATACCTTGAAATTATGTTTTATTAATCACACACTTCTCCAAATCTGAATAAAATCCGAGTGTTCCTACATGTCAAAAGATGGCAGCACACGTCTCATTCTTCCATTCATGTAAATGATTCTACCCAATTGATGAAGGGTAATAGATTGATGCTTGTGTGAAAATATGTGTGACAGGTATAAATCATATTGAACTCCAATCAAGTACGTTAATTATGTCTACTTCTAAATAAAAATCACGTCATGGAAGGTTCCAGAATGCAAGGAGTAAAGAGCTCTACTTATTGTTTATTCTCATGGCCAATAGATGGCAGTAGCAGCAGGGGTACGAAATTGCTAATTATCCCCATCATCCACTCATTATAATCTTCATTACTTCATTTCTATTGGTATTTGACCACAGCAATTGTTATAAAACAGTCGCACGTGAATTTGATGTTCCTTGTTGTCTGGCCGCAACTTGATTCTTACAAAATAACGAATTTCACAGTAAATATAGCAGATATATTTCTTCAGCAAACAATCGTTTCTTCAATTACATTGGGGGAGACAGGGGATTTACCAGATGTGCCACGCGTAGTGAAATCGATGAGA
>NC_090731.1:20482526-20485026 GCF_036898095.1 Palaemon carinicauda | reverse complement strand
TGAAAAACGTACCAATGAACAGATAAGAAAAGGGTTCATATCCCTTTCCCCTGTAACTTGGCAATTTACTGAGTGGAACAAAATGAAGACTGATACGTTGTCTTGGCAATGAATTTCTCTTACGAAAACCAATTTCCTGTAAACTGAGCCTCAATAACAGTTTTTAACTGGAAGATGTTTATATTGTTACTAAAAATTCAATTTTAATTGCCGAATGATTGGAGATGTGAATATCGTTCATCGATAATGTTGAATATTTTTTAATGTTATTCTTTTCAAAATTATTTCATTGTTAATGGTTCTTTACTTCCTATATCGTTTATTTATATCCTTATTTCCCTCCCCTCTGTGCTATATTTCCCTGTTGCATACCTTGTGCTTATAGCATCCTGCTTTTCCAACTAGGGCTGTAGCTTAGCTAGTAACAATAAATATGATAATAATAATATTTCCATTATCTTGCTTTTTTCTCATTTGTATGGGGTAAACGCAGTTACCTTCTTTTTGAAAGACTTTGCTTCAGCTTTGAGGTATACCGTTTTCTATTTGTATAGAAAACTTAAAGATAGAATTCACTTACATATGATACCGATTGTATATGTGATTACTGAAAAAGAATTAGATATGTATCAATTTTTATATTCTGTCTTGAACAATGTTTAATCATTGAAATTTGGTATTAAAGTCACATGTGTTTGTGATACATTATCATTATAAAGATCAGAGATGGATTAATTCCATGTCTAAGTACAGATTCCTGAATTTGGCAGGAATATGCACAGCTGACTTTGAATTAACATATATTTCTCTAGATGGTTCATCATTAGTCTACTTATTGGACTGTATTGACTTAGAGGCATAGGCTCGAATCTTTGCTCAACCAGGAGAATTTATCAGAAAATAATTCCCAGTGGATATGTATTCCTAATTTTCATATTAAATCCCATTTGTAGTTGATATTTAGACCTATTAAATTCAAGTGTGTCAGTGATAAATGATCATCATAAGTAGAAATGTTTTGCAAAGTAATCTATGAGTAATCATGGAAGGGATGAGATGATTACAAGTGTAAGTACAGATTCTTGAATTAGACAGGAATATATACTGTGGTCTTGGAAAGAAGAGTTATATCTCCTGATGGCCATTGATAGAGTCTACTGTTGGGATTCCTTCGCCTTTGAGGTGATATATATCCACTTTAAGTTTTCTATACAAATAGAAGACGGTCTACCCCTAAGCCAAAGAAAGTCCTTCAAAAAGAATGCAACTGTGTATACCCCATACAAATGAGAAAAAAGCAAGTTATTAGAAATATTATTACTATTATCATAATAATTGTTACAAGCTAAGCTACAACCCTAGTTGGAAAAGCAGGATGCTATAAGCCCAAGGGATTCCTTCGCCTTCTGGGTGTGCAAACAAACAGTTAAGTGATAACTAAGAAGCGAGGTGAATGCAACTATCTTTATTAAACAATCATCAATTTCATATACAGCGACTTCCGAGGAAGAACGTCACAAAAATGCAAACACAATAAAGCTTGTGCTAGCATTATAGCTCAAGTGCAGGGTAGAGTGAGTGATGTGATAAAGAATAAAAACGTTCTAGTGTACAAGCATGTATGAAACACGTTCCGTTCAAGCTCGAGTCCTTGACCAACCAGAGGCATTTACATAAAAGAATTTCCAGTGAATATATATTCCGAAGATTAATATTAATTCCCATATATGGCTGATACTTACATCCAATAAAGCCATGAGTTTTAGTAATAAGCTATCATCATACATAACCACCAGTTACTCCATTATTGAACTATCATGGTGGAAATAGGCTGATTTCGATTCTAAGTACAGATTTTAGAATTAGAAAGAAATATGTAGAGTAAACTTGTGATGACCTAATATATCTCTTTATGAATCATTGGTAAGATTCTACTGCTGGGATTCTTATCAATCAAAAGTATATATTCTAGTTCTTGCCCACCCAGATATATTTATCGTGAAAGAATTTCAAGCGGTTATTTATTCTCAGGGTTGAAATATATGTTGAATCCCATTAGTATTTGATATTTAAATGCAAGCACACATGTGCGCATATATATATATATATATATATGTGTGTGTGTGTGTGTGTGTGTGTATTTATATATGTAATATATATTTGTATATATATATATATATATATATGTTGTATACATATGTATGTGTGTGTATTTATGTATATGGATGTATATATAGACATATATATATATATATATATATGTATATATATATATATATATATGTATGTATATATATATATATATATATATATGTATATATGTATTTATGTGTATATATACATATATATGTATATATGTGTATAGAAATATATATATATATATATATATATATATTGTACATATATAGGTTACTGAACATTCATCGTCGGTCTCGCTGTCAATATGCCAGAAAACCTCAAATCATTCCTTCATCCAGCGTAGGTAGATAAAAATGTATTC
>NC_090731.1:20475356-20477026 GCF_036898095.1 Palaemon carinicauda | reverse complement strand
GTTTATTTTGACCTTTCCAAATGGCATTACGTCTAGCAGTAAATATTTTTGCTTTGATAAATGATGCATTTATCGTCACTATGAATCCAAATTTTATTTACAGATATAAATGAATTTTCTTAATACTGTAAAATGAATATAACCTGAAGGAAATTCATACACGGAGTGCTGTATAAACTACAAATATTACATCCACATTCAACACTCCTAAAGATAATCTCCCTCTAGCTATCTTTCTCTTTATCTCTCAACTTGCAATCCGATTAACCAGTATTCAATTCAGAATCTCACGAGTGGAAAAAAATGGAAATGTATTCTGGAATTCCAGCATAACTCTAATAGCCAATGTCGACATGGAGAGGAAAAATAAATCCCTACAAGTACTGGGTCCTGGCTAACATGTATGGTATCGAGCAAATAATTAGGCGTAGGAGCTATTGTTCGGTCCAACAAGGTTACACTAATCCGGAGATATGAATAAGTTACCATTCTCTCTCTCTCTCTCTCTCTCTCTCTCTCTCTCTCTCTCTGTACCGAATTTGATGACAGGTACGACATCGAAAAGATAATTACTTCCGTCACTCTCTCTCTCTCTCTCTCTCTGTCTCTCTCTCTCTCTCTCTCTCTCTCTCTCTCTCTCTCTGCGTGTACCGAATTTGATGACAGGTACGACATCGAAGAAATAATTACTTCCTAGATATATTCTTCGACCCAATGGAGTCAAATTACTCTGAAGATATATATATATATATATATATATATATATATACAGTATACATATATATATTTCTCTCTCTCATCTCTCTCTCTCTCTCTCTCTCTCTGTTCCGAATGTGCTGATAGACATGGCATCGAAGAAATAATTACTTCTAAGAAATATTTTTCGATCCAATGGAGTCAAACCACAAAGAAGATATAAATATCTCTCTCTCTCCCTCTCTCTCTCTCCTCTCTCTCTCTCTCTCTCTCTCTCTCTCTCTTTTCCGAATTTTTATATCTTGCTAAACGTTATGATTCAAAATATTATCCAAATTGTAGTATTTGCCTGATAGAATTTTCTAGCAGCCAAATCATTTTGTTGATCAATATCAAGTGTAATTGGAGTTTACATTGCAACACACTTGATCAATTTACACTGCGTGAAAGCTAATACTTTCTTTCATAAACTAAAAGTGTAATATAATTATGGTTTTGATTAAATGCACAAGACTTACATACTTTAAATGGAACAGTGTAATTGTAGATTCAATTACACTGCACAGCGTTTCTTTTCTTGGGTCAACCCTTGCAATTTTATTTCTAATTACAATGCACAAAATTTATTTACAGTAAAGGAATAGGAGTCCATATTATTCTGTTTGAAAATCAAAATAATTTATTTTACCTAGCTTCCAATTGTCTGAAAATATCAGAATTTCCACGCTTCACCTCGTGCCAGAGGATTAAAAAGATATAAAGTACCTAAATACTTTCTCGTGTTCATATGTCAGAAGCACTTAACCCCTGGACATCAGGCTGACAATATAGTTTCACCACCAATTTTCCTTGTTCTACTTTCTCTTACTTCATCTTGAAGCCTAAATTCGTTCTCTCTTCTCTCTCTCTCTCTCTCTCTCTCTCTCTCTCTCTCTCTCTCTCTCTCTCTTGTGAAATTTCTATGTAAATAGAAT
>NC_090731.1:20470356-20472856 GCF_036898095.1 Palaemon carinicauda | reverse complement strand
AATGATAATGATAATGATAATGATAATGATAATTATAATTATAATCAAAATTAAAATTGAAATTAAAATTAAAATTAAATTTAAATTTATAATAATAATAATAATAATAATAATAATAATAATAATAATAATAATAATAATAATAATAATAATAATAATAATAATAATAATGTGTATAAATTGTAATTCTCGTATATAAACCATCCATAAAATATTTGTTGTTACAATCTGCTGTCAAATGCCAGGAAATCCTATCTAAAGGTGTATCATCATAAAAAAAAAAAAAAAAAAAAAAAAAAAAAAGTTTGGCAGAGGCTCCTAGACCCACTAGAGTCAGGTGCCTTTTCAAACTTTAGCCCCAATCCGCGAAAAAATTATCCTACGGCCCTGGTACATGAACAAAAATGCACACGTTATATAGGATCGATATCTATAATTGGGCTTATGATTAGCTAAAAATGTATTTGCTGCGGTCATGAATATTTTTTGGTTGAATTTGCAACTGTTTCCAACTGTTTGGTTTTAGAATATTGGAATCTGATCTACACATTTTTGTAATACATTTTATCTGTATTTTACAGATAATTTTAATAACTTAGAGCCTAAGAATTTGAAGAAAAAAGTATCAATGGATTTATGAATTTATTATGCATTAATTAAAAAAAAAGATACCTTGAAATTATGTTCCAAATCTGAATAAAATCGAGTGTTCCTACATGTCAAAAGATGGCAGCACACGTCTCATTCTTCCATTCATGTAAATGATTCTACCCAATTGATGAAGGGTAATAGATTGATGCTTGTGTGAAAATATGTGTGACAGGTGTAAATCATATTGAACTCCAATCAAGTACGTTAATTATGTCTACTTCTAAATAAAAATCACGCCATGGAATGTTCCAGAATGCAAGGATTAAAGAGCTCTAATTATTGTTTATTCCCATGGCCAATAGATGGCGTTAGCAATGGGGGTACCAAATTGCTAATTATCCCCATCATCCACTCATTATAATCTTTATCATTTCATTTCTGTTAATATTTGAGCACAGCAATTGTTATAAAACAGTCGCACATGAATTTGATGTACCTTGTTGTCTGGCCGCAACTTGATTCTTACAAAATAACGAATTTCACAGTAAATATAGCAGATATATTTATTCAGCAAACAATCGTTAGTTCAATTACATTGAGGGAGACAGGGGTTTACCAGATGTGCCACGCGTAGTGAAATTGGTGAGAAAATTAAGTAATTACAGTCATTTGATAAATTTCTCAAATAGCTTTTTATGAAATATATATGATTTATGGTATAAAATGTATTATTAGTAAAAACTACGTAGAATAACAGCAGTGTTACATTACGAAAGGCATAATACCGTAAATTCCTCTAGCCTTCTCCCTCACCTCGTAACAAGTTTTACTTTGCCGCCAATAGATGGCATCCGAGGCACCTTATCCCGAAAAATATACTATGTCAAAAAAGTGTGGTAGGAAGGTCGAGGCTAGAGAATTGCTACCATGTAAATTGTCCAACGATCGGTTCCTCGTTAGTAATGAACATTTTTATTAGGGAATGATGTGAATTTATCATATGCTATCGGAAGCAACCTAAATTTAACTATAAAAGTGTTTACTATTTCTTTTCTTTCAGCAGAACACATGCATAGTAAGTCATATCCCTGTGCAAGTGACCAATCTAACAATCATCAGCATAGTTAAAGTAGGTGGGAGGAGTTTAGGACAGCGCTGCCAAATGGAATTTCCTTGAATGGAGAATATCAATATTCAATGCAAATTCAAATAATCTAAGGAGTATTACTTATATCATAAAAGGGGCATGACTATAGTGTAATTTGATGTTCTTATAATCATCGTGATCGACATAGACAAATCGAATAATGAAAAAGAAAATAGTCGCTATCACCTGACTGTGTTGCGTCATCCACCTGCGAATTTATGTTTGTTAATAAGGGCGTTCCAGAGTGTAAATCAGTTATGAAATAAACCTTATCATCTTTTAATTGTAAATTTATGCATTCGGTAAAGCTGTTTCTTGTTTCCATATAGGTTAAAAGAATCTATTAAGCATATACGAGAGAGAGAGAGAGAGAGAGAGAGAGAGAGAGAGAGAGAGAGAGAGAGAGAGGCCATCCACAAGATAGGGATGCTGATAATCTGTAAATGAATCAGAAGAGACTGAGTATACTTCTAACAAGAAGAGCCAGTGTTCATTTATATAGGTGAAGTGTGGATGTTGTATTAAGATATATGATACTTATTTATCAACATTATTTTTATTATAACAAATATTGATCGTAATGTTATTAATAAATTTGGTACTGGGCATAGAGTGGAAGTTATGAGTGACGGAACTGTTAGTATATATGGCTATAATTTCTCCAAGATCAATGAGAATATAAATAAAGTTTTGCTCTATGCAAACGTTTGTTTGAAAAGAAGAGTTTCTTCTGCATCGGTTTCAAAACCAGTTTAAATCATT
>NC_090731.1:20455356-20457856 GCF_036898095.1 Palaemon carinicauda | reverse complement strand
CTGATTTATTTACAAAATGCAGTCATGCCCAAAACATATACGGCCTAAGAAGAAGAAAAAAAATTATATCGGATGATCCGTTGGTCTGATGGAGAGTTTAGCGCAAAATTCTTATTTTAACAAAAATAGTTATATAAAGACTGTTTACATACAATATCTCTCTCTCTCTCTCTCTCTCTCTCCTCTCTCTCTCTCTCTCTCTCTCTCTCGGTGGCATAGTGAATAGTTAAAGGACATTTTCAAAAGCCTGAATGACATTACAAGTATTATAATCATGTTACGCTATATACAAATCAGACCTTAAATACTGGATTTAAACTAAACACTGAATAATTACCTATTCAGGCTATAGTAAATATAGCCATGGGATTTCTCTTGACTGTATAAAGTTGCAAGTCGTAAGATAAATGCAGTTTTGTAACCACATGGGCAATTCCAAATCCTGCTAGCCATTTTTGACTGTTATGGGTTCCAGAGCCGATGGAAGAAGGTGAATGGGTGTCCGGTTGATGGGCGGGGCAAAATTTTGTCAAAAGGTGTTTACATTGATTACGTAATGAATGTTTTCGACTCTTGGCTCGTTATCACTGGCCATGGCGTCGGCTAGATCATTTTTACTCTATAAAAATTAAAACTATCGGGTTTAGGTTATTGAAAATGCTGACAAAATTTGTGTGTGGTTGTAAAATATACATATGTCAACTTTCAGCTACATCCGATGCCTTGATAAGGAGCAAAGTCCAAAAAACCGTGTTACAGAGGCCCTGAATCTCATAGTAATATCCAGAGCCTGAATAAATTTCTCTCTTCCTTAGTTCCAAAGTTGGAAGAACCTATAAAGAAAATATCAATATATATAAAAAAAAAACACCGATAGATTCCTAAAAATGGAACAACTCTACGAAAAAGGTGAAACTGTCTAAAACCTGTGTATGCGTAGGAGAGTGTAATCAAAGTAATTGATGGCAATCTGAAACGAGGATTTCACTACGTGAACGTTGAACAAAATGGAGAATACTTTGTGGCGGGATGTTGCAAAGACAACCCCCACACCTTGAATCACACTTACTGACAATGGTCTCCACAAAACAAACTTTCCCCTTACGTAATCTACAACCAGACTCTTGGACAGAAGGACAAAACAAAACAAAACATAACCTTAAAACTATATTTCTTAATATTCAAACACTCACTAAAAAATCACCAATCATATACCATAACCAAAAATAATCACAACTCGGTAATACAATCTTAACTTAACACAAAATAAACATTAATTAGAAAAAACTTCTGCAATCAAATAAACCCTAACAAAACTTAAAAGCTAAAATATACCACAACCACAAACATAAACAGAAATATTTTATATATTTCTGAGTGGACACCTTCGTCCACACAAGGGCCAACAGTCTTTTAAAGGCAACTACCACAGCTTTGTGGTCAACAATCCACTGTGTGGCAAATTGCCACCACTGCCTCCCTAATTGGGGTCCTGGATGTCATCATCATCATCATCATCATCATCATCCGAGAATTCCTTCTTACAGCCAAGTCGTTACCAATTAAATCCAAATCTAAAATAGCAGTCAGTTCCAAGTCCCTTATAACAAGCCAGGTCATCAATCAATGTTCAAAATATCTCTCTCAAAGGAGGAATCGCAGCTCAGAATATAAAAATCACTTCCACGCTGGTCAAAAGAATAATAATCCAGCATTCGCAAACGAACTGTCTCAAGCTGCAGTCAAATAAAAAAAGCATTCGCTCCGAAAGATTCACCACTGTCGTAACCTAACTAAAAAATGTAAACAAACAATCTCATTTGTACCAACAGTCTTTCTCACCACCAACGATCGTTCTCTCTCTCTCTCTCTCTCTCTCTCTCTCTCTCTCCTCTCTCTCTCTCTCTCTCTCAGGATTTGGCAAAAACAAAAATAAAATAAAGAAAAAATAAATCCTCCACATTCCTCCCCCCTTACTTTGCCAAATCCTTCTCACACAACACTTACATTATTTTTTTCATAACCCAGTCGCAGTCGGGAACGGGACCTCTACTCCGAGTAACTGGGCCTCCATATACTCTCTCATTCACTTCTTCCTTATCACAATCATTCGCTACATTAACACTATTCCTATCTAAATCCCTATCATCTAATATATCATGTACAATCATATCTACCTCGTTCTCATCTGGCCCTATAATTACACTCATTTCTGTAAACAGTTCATCCATTTCATCAAAAACATTCTCAACTTTAGCAAAAGATTCATTCATGCTACTAATCATTCTCCTATCTCTCACTCTCGCATTCGTCATCCTTTCTTTTACATCACCTAAGGAAAAGCCACACACACTATAGGTATCATTCATACTCAGCCATGATTCATCTGTATTAACACATTTATCTTCCATACACACTTGCACATTTACACCCTTGTCATACTTTTTTCTATTCTCACTTTTACTTATAAAATTTTCCCTTTTTTCATCCTTACTTAAAA
>NC_090731.1:20445356-20447856 GCF_036898095.1 Palaemon carinicauda | reverse complement strand
TATATATATATATATATATATATATATATATATACATGTTTATATATATATATATATATATATATATATATATATATATATATGTATATATATATATATATACATGTTTATACATGAATATATATATGTATATATATATATATATATATATATATATATATATATCTATATATATATATATATATACATGTTTATACATGAATATATATATGTATATATATATATATATATATATATATATATATATATATATATATATATATATATATATATATATATATATACTATATATATATATATATATATATATATATATATATATATATATATATATATATATATATATATATATGTGTGTGTGTGTGTGTGTGTGTGTGTGTGTGTCTGTGTAGACCTATATATATTAATATTATCATTATCATCATAAGGAATATCATTACTGATCTTAAAAAAAAATCCGATGTTATCAAAAAGAGATAGCAACCTCAAGCGAGAAGTAAACTTTCTGCAGAATTCATTCTTTATAAGAATTAATTGCACCTCTGAGTTGGAGTGCAAAACGTGCAAAGAATTATGAAAGATCAAATAGGTTTCTCAACATTAGGTAACTGAGTTCCACTATCAATAGCACAGGTGCTGATCATGCATCTTTAAGCTTTGAGTGACCTATATTAGAAGGAATAGCAATTAAAGACTTTGTTAGTATTACGATCTTAGAATCATAATGTTTTTTTTTTTTAATCTCTAATAGAAATTATTTGGCATCAGAAATTGAAATATGAAAAATATTATTGAAAAAGAATATTGCAAATAAAAAAATCACACTTTTATTTATAAACTTATTTACAAAATAATGGATGTTTTTCTTTAATTTAAATTTTAGCTTAAATCAATTAAGAAACATCGATAGATAAGGAGAGAACAGGCGGTATTGTATAGAAATATACTTAATGGATTGATGAAGAGTCGTGTGCAGCTGCTGATATAATACTGGTAAAGAGGCTTTAGCCTTGAGAACGTCCCAGAGGGGCGGCTAATATTATGGTGAGTCTGACATGACGATTCCAGACTCAAAAATGGCACGTAAGGCGTGGCTTCAAGATTGGACAGCATATGTTTTCTCCTCCCTGAATTCTTTGATAGCTTAAAAAGTGTTCGTGTGTGTGTGTGTGTGTGGTGGTAGTGGGGGGGGGGGTGTTTCTGCAGGCAGTGTTAGCCACTTTTCGTCACAAACAGTGAGCGCTAGCTGCTTCAAGTCGTCGCTTCGTCTGAAGGGGAGGGTGTAGTACGACTCTGTCCGACGTCTGCTTTTCTTATCTCTTTATAAATTCATCTACACAGGGTTCTTCCTTCTCTTGACTGGGTAGGCGGTTAATTCAGGCCTTCTTCATCATAAGGCTCAATACTACACAGTATTCTAGAAGTTTTATTCCAGCTGTGACCAAGATGTGGAATGATCTTCCTAATCGGGTAGTTGAATCAGTAGAACTTCAAAAGTTCAAAGTTGCAGCAAATGTTTTTATGTTGAACAGGCTGACATTAGCCGTTTTATAGTTTATATATGACATATCTGTTTTGACGTTGCTACTGTTTTTAGAATGATTTATTGTTAATTTGTTCTCATCATTTATTTATTTCCTTATTTTCTTTCCTCACTGGGCTATTTTTTTATCGTTTTGAGCCCTTGGGCTTGTAGCATCTTGCATTTTCAACTAGTGTTGTAGTTGGTTAGTTGTAATATTATTAATAATGATAAAATCAATGCATGCCAAATCCCGTGATGATATTTTCCATAAATGGTTTTTCATTGAGGCTCGGTTTATCTCTAAAATGCTAACGGCAGTGATTAAGTTGATGACATCTATGATAAAAAACTAGTTTAATTTCTTCTCGCTGCCGGCACTCTTGGAAAAAGAAATAAGGTTTTTCTATCTCAATATGAATGTATCTACCCATGACAGTTAGATTAAAAAAGAGAGTTATAAAATCTAAATATGACTTTGGAAAGTATTAGATTAATTAACCAAGCGAATTTTATTTTAAGTTTGCAGGAAAATTTATATAACATAAATGAAAAGAACTTAGACATCTTATGTTTCCTTCAGTATCAACTCCTTGAAATTAGATAAACATGTCAAGAGATGGGGGGAAACTGATTTGATGAGGGAAAATATAAATTGTGTCATATTCATTATTTGTGTTTGTACTAATAATAATCATATTTTGCTAATATTCTTCTTCAGAGGCAATTGAATCTATAAGGGGGTTACAATGAATATCAGATCCTTAAGGTTACGTAATTCGTTATTTCCTATTCCGAATAATGTCTTGAAGTTTCGATCGCTATACGTTCAATTATATTAAAATTTGTAGTATTCTCCTTAATCTCTCTCTCTCTCTCTCTCTCTCTCTCTCTCTCTCTCTCTCTCTCTCTCTCTCTCTCTCTCTCTCTCTCTCTCTTTCTCTCTCTCTCTCTCTCTCTCTCTCTCTCTCTAATATA
>NC_090731.1:20425356-20427856 GCF_036898095.1 Palaemon carinicauda | reverse complement strand
AAGTAATGGTAATAGATAATAATAATAATAATAATAATAATAATAATAATAATAATAATAATAATAATAATAATAATAATAATAATAATAATAATAATAATAATAATAAAACATCTTTGATTACATATCAAAAGATGATGATTAAAACAAGGGCAATTGCATTTGAGTTTAGAAGTCTCAAAATATTGATAAGCAAAACTGTTTTTATGTATTAACAATAAATAAAAAAAACATGTATAAATACATATCAAAATGTGTGATTAAAAAAAAAGAAAAAAAAACGGCCTATCATTCAAGTTTAGAGGTTTCAAAAAGTTGATAACGAAAAAACGCTTTTCCTCTCCTATTTGCTTCAATCACCAGAGCATAATTTGACAATTTATTCGGTTAACAACATCAGTCCATAAAGAAATTGAAGTTTTTTGGATAAAATGAATTTATTAAGTCATTTTATCTAACTGAAAACCCACAATGATGATGAAGGAGCCCTTGATCTAGTATTTAGAGAGCGTTATTCAATCCAGCCGTAATCTTATAAAACGAAATGATATTAAAACTTAAATGAATATGAGATCATCATGGTTATTTGATTGTCAGTCTGTTACCGGCAACGGACCGCATTTCATTGAGTAGATCCAACGAAATTTATATCTTTCTTCATCATACATCCAGATAATGACAATAAATTTATGAATGAATATGAATTTCAGACTTTCCTCCAGGTATTCAATGCGTAAACATTAGCATACGAAATAAATGATATATGCATTTAACAAAAAGTTATATTAAGAGATATATAATTTTTACCCTATCATATTTACCACGCTATTTTTACATAAAAAGAAACTAAAACATATTTAATAAGCAATACCATTTTTTGTATTATAAAGGTTTAATATTCAATCCTTGTTTTCTTCCATTTCTTTAGTTATAAATTTTTATGCATATTTTGCTTAATATCTTTACCCTTGAGAAGATGTGATGATTAATATAGAGGTAGCGTCCTTGCCTGGTGATTGCCAGATTGGGGTTCGAGTTCCACTCCTACTCGTTATTTTTTGGTCGCGGCAACCTCTCCATCCTTGTTAACTAAGGATAGGGGGTTTAAGGGAGCCTAATGGTCTATCTTTTTATTAATAAGCAGGCATATCCTGGCCCCCCTTGTTCCTAGCATCAGTGGAGAGGGAGCGTGGGCGCTAATCGTATGTAACATGGTCAGTCTCTAGGGCATTGTCCTGTTTGCTAGGGTAATGTCACTGTCCCTTGCCTCTGCATTCATAACCGGCCTTTAAATCTGTGTATAGATCGATCGAAAATACAAACCACAAAATCTTTTATTATTATTATTATTATTATTATTATTATTATTATTATTATTATTATTATTATTATTATTATTATTATTATTATTATTATTATTCCTTGCTAAGCTACAACCTTAGATGAAAAGCAGGATGCCATAATACCAAGGGCTCCAAGAATCTCGTACTTTATATATTGCAACATCAATAACTCTGATATTGATAAAGATATACTGTTTATTAAAAAAAAAAAAAAATGAATTTTCCTAAAACAATCAACTAAAACCTCGGGTAATACATGAAACCAGATTAATCCAATTTTGTAATAGAAAAATATAAATGAGAAACTTAAGAAAAGAAAAATGAAAAACTTCATGTTCTATTGATATATCCACGTTCAAAATTATTCCTTGCCTAGCTAATATGCAGAATAGCAATACTGGGGGTAACTAACGATAGTATTTCTTGGTTGTTTGTGTTGAAGGTTTTTAAACATTACAAAGCAGATTTGCCTCTCCGTTTTCTGGAGCAGTCCATTTCTCTAATGACAAATGGATGTTATTCTTGGTTTGCTGCTTCCAATCATGCAGAAAATTGATTCTGGATCATAAAACTTTTGTTTATGTAATGGTACAAATTTGAGTGTGGTGTTTCTAATAAAATGAAATCACAATCGAAAAAAAGTTAAATAAAATTAAACGTGGGGAATATCCATATAGTAAATAAAGAAAATTGATTCATAATAATCAAACTTTTGTTTATGGAATGGTACAAATTTTGGTGTGGTGTTTCTGACAAAATTGAATCACTATAAAAAAAAGATAAATAAATAAATAAATTAAACGTGGGAAATATCCATAGAGTAAATAAAGAAAAATTACTCAGAATAATCAAACTTTTGTTTATGGAATGTTACAAATTTGGCTGTAGTGTTTCTAATAAAATAAATTCACTATTGAAATTAAAGAAAAAAAAATAAATGTTAAACGTGGGAAATATTCATATAGTAAATGTAATAAATTGATTCTGAGCAATCAAACTTTGGTTTATGAAATGTTACAAATTTGGCTAACAATTTCTAGTAAAATAAAATCACCATTGAATTTTTTAGAAAAAAAAAAGTAAACATGAGAAATATTAATATAGTAAATATTATGAACTATTACAAATTTTGCTGTAGCGTTTCTAATGAAATGAAA
>NC_090731.1:20411942-20414442 GCF_036898095.1 Palaemon carinicauda | reverse complement strand
GTTTAATTATTCTGAATCAATTTTCTTTGCTTACTATATGGATATTTCCCACTTTTAATCTTATTTTTTTTTTATTTCAATAGTGATTTCATTTTATTAGAAATACCTAGCCCAAATTTGTACCCTTCCTTAAACAAAAGTTTGAATATTCTGAATCAATTTTCTTTATTTACTTTATGGATATTTCCCACGTTTAATTCTATATTTTTTTTCGATAGTAATTTCATTTTATTAGAAACACTACAACCCAATTTTGTAACATTCCATAAACAAAAGCTTGATGATTCTGAATCAATTTTCTGTATGATTGGAAGCAGCAAACCAAGAATAACATCCATTTGTCATTGGAGAAATGGACTGGTCCAGAAAACCGGAGAGACAAAGCTGCTTTGTAATGTTTAGAAACCTTCAACACAAACAACCAAGAAACACTACCTTTAGTTACCACCAGTGTTGCTAGTCTGCATATTAGCTAGGCAAGGAATAATGTTGAACGTGGATATATCAATAAAACATGAAGATTTTTCATTTTTTTTTTTTAAGTTTCTCATTTATATTTTTCTATTTCAAAATTGGATTAATCTGGTTTCATGTATTACCCGAGGTTTTTCTTAATTGTTTTAGGAAAGTGCCAATTTTTCTTTTTCTTTATTTATTAAACAGTATATTTTCATTAATATTATAGTTTTTGATGTTGCAATATATAAAGTACGAGATTCTTGGAGCCCTTGATATTATAGCATCCTGCTTTTCCATCTAGGATTGTAGCTTACGAAGTAATAATAATAATAATAATAATAATAATAATAATAATAATAATAATAATAATAATAATAATAATAATAATAATAATAATAATAATAATAATAAGACTTTACAGTTTGTATTCCCAATCGATCTATACAAAGATTTAAAGGCCGGTCATGAATGGCAGAGGCAAGGGACAGTGACATTACCCTAGCAAACAGGATAATGCCCTAGAGACTGACCATATTACCTACGATTAGCGCCCACGCACCCTCTCCACTGATGCTAGGAACAAGGGGGGCCAGGCAATGGCTGCTTATTAATAAACAGATAGACCATTAGGCCCCCCTAAACCCCCTATCCTTAGTTAACAAGGATTGAGAGGTTGCCGCGACCAAAAACTAATGAGTAGGAGTGGAACTCGAACCCCAATCTGGCAATCGCCAGGCAAGGACGCTACCTCTATATTAATCATCACATCTTCTCAAGTGTAAAGATATTAAGCAAAAAATGCATAAACATTTATAACTAAAGAAATGGAAGAAAACAAGGATTGAATATTAAACCTTTATAATACAAAAAATAGTATTGCTTAATAAATATGTTTTAGTTTCTTTTTATGTACAAATAGCGTGGTAATATGATAGGGTATAAATTATATATCTTTTAATATAAATTTTTGTTAAATGCATATATCACTTATTTCGTATGCTAATGTATACACATTGAATACCTGGAGAAAAGTCTGAAATTCATACTCATTCATAAAATTATTGTCATTATCTGGATGTATGATGAAGAAAGATATAAATTTCATTGGATCGACTCAATGGAATGCGGTCCGTTGCCGGTAATAGACTGACAATCAAATAACCATGATGATATCATATTCAATTAAGTTTTAATATCATTTCGTTTTATAAGATTACGGCTGGATTGAATAACGCTCTCTAAATACTAGATCAAGGGCTCCTTCATCATCATTGTGGGTTTTCAGTTAGATAAAATGACTTAATAAATTCATTTTATGCAAAAAGCTTCAATTTCTTTATGGACTGATGTCGTTAACCGAATAAATTGTCAAATTATGCTCTGGTGATTGAAGCAAATAGGAGAGGAAAAGCGTTTTTTCGTTATCAACTTTTTGAAACCTCTAAACTTGAATGACAGGCCGTTTTTTTTTTTTTTTTTTTTTTTTTTTTTTTTTTTTTTTTTTTTTTTTTTTTTTTAACTCACCTTTTCATACGTATTTATACATGTTTTTTCTATTTATTGTTAATACATAAAAACAGTTTTGCTTATCAATATTTTGAGACTTCTAAACTCGAATGCCATTGCCTTTGTTTTAATCAACGTCTTTTGATATGTAATCAAAGATGTTTTATTACTATTATTATTATTATTATTATTATTATTATTATTATTATTATTATTATTATTATTATTATTATTATTATTATTATTATTATTATTATCTATTACCATTACCTGAAAATCCTTTTTCGTTATCGATATTTTGAAACCTCTAAACTTGAATGGCACTCCATATAAAAAAAAAAAGAAAAAAAAAATGAAATAAAATAAAAAAAAACACGCCTTTTAGTATGTAATCATACTGAAACTCAATCCGTACACTAAATTAATTTCTTGAGTTGTTTTGAGTAAGGGATGCATAAAAATAATGAAACTTTTGATTTTCCCCCAAAAAATAATTTTTCTTTACATAAAAACGCATCTAAAAGTACCATTATAT
>NC_090731.1:20401942-20406942 GCF_036898095.1 Palaemon carinicauda | reverse complement strand
TGATGACTGAAGACGTCGATAAGTTGTTGGACTGCCATTCCCAGCCGCTAACTGACGCAGACCTCGAAGACCTGACGAAATCGGCCTGTGAAGAAGACAGTGAAACACAGGAAGAGACCCAAGAAATTGTAAGGAAACGGGCTTAACATTAGAATGTTTTGCCAAGCTCTGCAACCTTGCGAAGGAGTTGAGAGAATTGTCGCAAGAGTGGGACGAGGATATGGTTTGTTCTATGCAATTCTGCAACAAAATCGATGAAGACATGACTCCCTACAGGAGGCTCTTCGAGCCAAAAAAGAAGCAGCGGCAGCAACTTCCGATCACAATGTTCTTCCAGCCTCGCAAAAAAGAGCCAGTTCCTCCTACTACTATGCCTTCGGAAGAAATTGAAGAAGTGTCCCAGGAAGAAGTTGAAGGGGTGTCCCAGGAAAAGACACCTTCATCTGAAGAGACGTAAAATACTATCATTGGCTGCACAGTAGAAGACATAATCAGCTTCATCATCATCATTTCTACTGTGCATCAAATTCATCGCCATCATCATTCAAGTTTTTCTTCAACTTCTTTCGTGGTGAGTACAGTAGCAATCTTTATTTTTTTATACTACTTTAATATTCTAACATTTCAATATTTGTGCCTGTTTTAGTTTAGCGTACTGTAGTATATGCATTAAGTGTTCTGTACATTAGAGGGTAGTTTGTTAACAGTAATACGTAAAGGGAAGGTTTTAAAAGTCTGAATATACATGTTAAATAAATACGTAAATATGGTGTCCCTACTTCGCGGATTTTCAGCTACCGCGGCCGGGTTTGGAACCTATCTACCACAATAAACAAGGGTTCACTGTATATATATATATATATATATATATATATATATATATATATATATATATATATATATATACAAAAACAGAAAATACATAGAACATGTCCTTATCCATATCTGGCTTCTGTGGATTAAGATGATGGTGAACTCGAATCTGATCCCTAATAGTAAACCAGACTAGTATGCATAGCCCTGACTAGAACACTTTTTTTTCACCATGGCGTTATTCAACTTTCATACCATGAAGATTTATTTAGTCAAAAGACTTTATTTTCTTACCTCTATTGAGAGAGAGAGAGAGAGAGAGAGAGAGAGAGAGAGAGAGAGAGAGAGAGAGAGAGAGAGAGAGAGAGAGAGAGAGAGAGAGAGAAAGACTTTTGATTTTGAAATAATACTTTATCGTTATTATGTTCTACGACATGAAACTACGATCAGCATAAATCATAAAATAAATAGGCGTTCCAGGAATCAAATTTTGCAACGTGGTAATCACAAACAAATATTTCGGGGAAATTAAATAAAAGATCACGGAGAGAAATTCCAATAACCTTAAATTCATTTATGAAAAACAAATAGGTTCGAATGATTCATTTGTTTCACTATGACTCATAGACATCAGTTGATTAATTAGTGTCAATGGTTGATCTACTTGAATGCGTTGCTAAATGAACATAAATCTATGACCAATTATGCTTTATGGCTGTGCCCTGCCAGATTCAGTCAATCATGTACACAAACAAAGGTTATTCATATATATATATATATATATATATATATATATATATATATATATATATATATATATATATATATATATATATATATATATATATATATACATATATATGTATTTATATATATATATATATATATATATATATATATATATATATATATATATATATATATATATATATATTTATATATATATATATATATATATATATATATATATATATATACATATATATATATATATATATATATATATATATATATATATATATATATATATATATATATATATATATATATATATATATATATATATATATATACATATATATAGACCATAAACAAGACTTTAGCTATGGTAAGTAGTGATTTTATGAGAATGATACCCCTAAACCCAACCATTATTTTCTATTATTGGATAGTGCCATAGCATACTGTATGTACTTTCATTGTCCTGGACTAGAGATTTTTTTTTTTGCTTAAAGGTACAATCCGGAAAAATAATCTATCAGATCCTTATCTCCTTTCCTTACTGGGCTATTATTTTTTCTCAATTATGACCAGATATGGAATAGTGTTACTAATTAGGCAGTTGAATTGCTCGAAGTTCAAAAATTCAAATTTGCGTGTAATATTTTTATTTTGGACCGGCTTATACACATAGGTCAAAGGTCAAGGTCAAGAAACGGGCTATTGAATTAACCCTAACCTTAACCCCAACTTTGAACATAGCTGTGACGTATACTTCAAATACACAGAGTTTAAATAGATTGTGGGAAAGGCAAGCTACTTTTAAAAAATAAGCTGCCGGGACGGAAGTCTGCAATCCCAGAAATCTTTTCTATTTTCAAATATTTAATCGATTGATTAGTAGGTAATTTATAGATGAGAATATGAAATGGTTAAATTCTTAGATAATGTAAAAAATAAGTTTCTTTTTATTTAATGGAATTATTAAATAGGTTGTATGAAATTAAATATTTGCTAGAAATAAAAGAAAATGACTACTTCACTGTTATACTAAAGGGACTTGGCATAAACATGAAAACCAGTTTGTTCATTAATCTCTGAAAGTGTTGTTATATCTTCTTTTTTCTTCTGCTTTTTCTCGCCCTCTGCACATGGCTGCTGTGTCAGTCAAAATTAGGCTTAGCACTAGATAAATGATACCTTGTTCAACTGAGATAAACGAAGGGTTATATTACCTCAGTCCTACAATATCAAAACTTCTGTGTCTGGCTTGAGAGATGGATACATAAAAAATTATTATTCAATAAAAGAAAAAAGAAAAATTAAATGTTATCTGTTAATAATTGAATGTCCAGGTAACATAAGAACTTGATGTATATTTAGTAAAAATAGCATTACATTTATACTAAATTTAACCTAGTTAATTGAAGCAGCTTTATAATAATACTTTGAATCCCCGTAAAGCTAGAAAAATATACTTTTATCATAACTAAAGATTATTTATCCCATGTCAATATCACAAATAAATTATTTACATATGAATATTAGTAGAATGAGGAAGATGTCATTTCTAGGTCTCCTAAAATATTTTCAACTGGTCAAGGGATTTATCTAATAACCATTCTTGATTATCTATACTGAAGACTTCTGTTTCCTGGGAATGAAAATTATATATATATATATATATATATATATATATATATATATATATATATATATATATATATATATATATATATATATATATATATATATATATATATATATATATATATATATATATATATATATATACACACACACACACACACACACACACACACACACACACACATATATATATATATATATATATATTTATTCATTTATTTATATTTATATATATGTATATATATTTATAAATATATATATATATATATATATATATATATATATATATATATATATATATATATATATATGTGTGTGTGTGTATATATATATATATATATATATATATATATATATATATATATATATATATATATATATATATATGTATATATATATATATATATATATATATATATATATATATATATATATATATATATATATATATATATATATATATATATATGTGTGTGTGTGTGTGTGTTTGTGTGTGTGTATATTTATTTATATATTCATATATATATATATATATATATATATATATATATATATATATATATATATATATATATATATATATATATATATCTATATATATATATATATATATATATATATATATATATATATATATATATATACACACGCATATATATATGCATATATAAATAAATATACACATACATATATATATATATATATATATATATATATATATATATATATATATATATATATATACATATATATATATGTATATATATACATATACATATATATACATATATATATATATATATATATATATATATATATATATATATATATATATATATATATATATATATATATATATATATATACCTATATATGCATATATATATGTATTTATATTTATATGTTTGTGTACATATACTGTGTGTGTGTATATATATATATATATATATATATATATATATATATATATATATATATATATATATATATATATATATATATATATATATATATATATATATATATATATATGCGATGAAATTAATATTCATAAGCGATATTTACTTTTTATGTCAGAAGCGAAATTAAAATTATCACCTATTCTCTCTATTGTTTTTTTTTTTTTCTTTTTTTCTAGTATAGAATATATTAGAGATCGGAATCCTTACTTTTACTTTTGTGAATAAAGATCGTCACAATGAAAAAATTTTAAGCCTTTGATTAATTTTAGATAAATACTGTATATAATTTAATTTGAAAATATAATAAACAAAAATGGAAGTAAATTGGAAGTTTAAATTAAATTGATGGTTTTGATAATGCCGCAAATAACATATAGGGTTCATTTGTACTTTTATACACAAGTGATAAAATTAAGAAGAAAAAAGTTTAGTTGAAACAAGACACCTAATGCAATGTTTAAAAGCTACAAAAAAAAAAAAAAAAAAAGGAGAAATTAGTTTGTATACCAAAAAATACAAATGAAAGATATGAATAAGTACAAAAATAAATGTTTGATAAAACTACAGACAAAACTTAATGATAAAAATTCAAAGTTACAACATTTTAGAAAATAATTATATTACCAATAAATATAAATTAAATTGTATGTTAGAGATAGAAATGTTCAGCACAACAATCCAATCAAAGAAGGAATAGGATTGTATATATTCTGATTCTCGGATAAAAGATGTAAATCTTTTCCAATCCCAGATTAAAATGAAGCACTTAAAGGATAATCTGATCGAATCCAACTACTATGATAAACCATTTTGACTTTTCTTAATGTCCATTTCCAATTAGCGTTTCCTTTCAAG
>NC_090731.1:20391942-20394442 GCF_036898095.1 Palaemon carinicauda | reverse complement strand
GCCTGTTCTCTCCTTATTTATTGATTTTTCTTAATTAATTTAAGCTATCATTGAAATTAAAGAAGAAACATCCATTATTTTGTAAATAAGTTTATGAATAAAAGTGTGATTTTTGTTCTTTTATTTGCAAGATTCTTTTTCAATAATATTTTCCATATTTCAATTTCTGATGCCAAATAATTTCTATTAGAGATTAAAAAAAAATAAACATTATGATTCTAAGATCGTAATACTAACAAAGTCTTTAATTGCTATTCCTTCTAATATAGGTCACTCAAAGCTTAAAGATGCATGATCAGCACCTGTGCTATTGATAGTGGAACTCAGTTACCTAATGTTGAGAAACTTATTTGATCTTTCATAACTCTTTGCACGTTTTGCACTCCAACTCAGAGGTGCAATAAATTCTTTTAAAGAATGAATTCTGCAGAAAGTTTACTTCTCGCTAGAGGTTGCTATCTCTTTTGATAACATCGGATTTTTCTTTAAAATCAGTAATGATATTCCTTGTGATGATAATAATAATATTAATATATATAGGTCTACACACACACACAGACATATATATATATATATATATATATATATATATATATATATATATATATATATATATATATATATATATATATATATATATATATATATATATATATATATATACACACATACATATAATATAATATATATATGTATTATATAGATAGAAATATATATATATATATATATATATATATATATATATATATATATATATATATATATATACACATATGTATATATATATATATATATATATATATATATATATATATGTATATATATATATATATATATGTATATGTATATATATATATATATATGTATATGTATATATATATATATATATATATATATTATATATATATATATATATATATATATATATATATATATATACGTATATATGTATGTATATATATTATATATATATATATATGTATGTATATATATATATATATATATATATATATATATATATATATATATATATATATATATATATATACATATATATATATGTATATATATATATATATATATATATATATATATATATATATATATATATATATATATATATATATATATATATATATATATATATATATATATATATTTCATCTATCCTTATACAATATGCATTCCCAGTCATAACCTATTTTACAGTGTCAATAAAACAGGAATATTTATGAAACTCCAATTCCAAATTCGCACCACGTCCTAATTTTTGGTGCCCATTTTTATCTGCCTCATGTTCTTTATTAAATAACATCACTCCCCCCTCCCCTACCCCCCCCCCCCCCCCCCCCCCCCGCGCGACAACATTCATCGTTAATCTCAGCCCCAACATAAAAATGTACGTATTTTCCTTCGTGCTGGAACATTGCACCTCGCACGGAGTCGTGCCTCTAATTTAATTAAATTGTTGGAATCATTAATTTCTTACCCTGTGGCAGTAACTGTGTTCAGAATTATTTTACTCTGTTTTCGTGTATTTCCGTATAATTGCTAATTTCTTTCATTAAGTATTCATCTATGTCATTTACACATAGAAATTAGAAAATATTAAGAATGCTTTACAAATTTTCTGTATTTTGGGATGTAATATAATTCCTATAATTTGTTCTCGTTTTATTACAGTATTTATGAACAATTACAATATCGGCTAGAATAATGTATATATACTTTTAAAATTGTATTAACATAATATTTTCTAATCTTTTTACGATGTTAATTGTAAGATTTAACACCCATAAGAAAAGCCCATAATCCGAAGAACGAACATATACCAAAATACTTCTCACAAGCGGAGCTTTTATCATTAATTAACCTACAATAACTCCTTAAACTCAACTTTCTTAACATCTTGAATATCTAAACACCGAATTATACGATCCATTTAGTATTCTGAATCCTAACTTTGCTAAATTGAATATATTCTCGTGTCAGCATTTTAAAGAAAAAGTATATTTTGATGTTCTGTCTCTTTTAAAGAAAATATTATAACCTTTTGAAATATTTATATATGATTCTTAGATTATATTTTCTTGGAGATAAATATATTAGTTCTCATTCCTTCTAAAGAACATTTTTACCTTCTGAAGGAATATATCTTCAACATATCAAAAAAAAAAAAAAAAAAAAAAAAAAAAAAAAAAAAAAAAAAAAAAAAAAAAAAAAAAAAAGGCCAAAAGGGTTGTTCATATTTTTATTTCGTTAGCAACTGTTCTAGGTTATTCAAGTTAAATTTTATTCACGTACCAGAAGATGAATGAATAATTTAGACTTTAATAATCCGAATGATATACGTCAAACAATTACTAGCGTTCAAGAATTCTTAACCGATTAGTTAGTATGTTACTATAAGAAAATATTGCACAACCCTATTTAAATTTACCACTGATTTTAACAGTTCAATTCAAGTACCCCTTCATTGGCTATATGTAGAAAATAACTT
>NC_090731.1:20383430-20386442 GCF_036898095.1 Palaemon carinicauda | reverse complement strand
GGCGACCGTAATTTTTACCGTACTTTGCTATTATCCTTTACGAGTCAGGGACCGTAATATCACTAGTTGAGATACTACCACTAGAGAGGTATTGGATACTTTGACTGGCCAGACAGTATTGCATTGGACCCCTCTCTCTAGTCACGGCTTATTTTTTCTTTGCCTACACTTACACAGAATAGTCTGGCCTATTCTTTACATATTCTCGTCTTTCCTCATACATCTGACAACAATGAGATACTTAACACTTCTTCACCCAAGGGGTTAATTACTGTACTGCAATTTTTTCAGTGTACTTTCCTCTTGGTAAGGGTAGAAGAGACTCTTTAGCTATGGTAAGCAGCTCTTCTAGGAGAAGGACACTCCAAAATTAAACCATTGTCCTCTAGTCTTGGGTAGTGCCATAGCCTCTGTACCATGGTCTTCCACTGTCTTGGGTTGGAGTTCTCTTGCTTGAGGGTACACTCGGGCACACTATTCTATCTTATTTCTTTTCTTCCTCTTGTTTTTTTTTTTTAAATGGTGTGTTGGGCAGGCTTAATAGAAGGGCCATGGATGCCTGGTGGTTTATCAAGAGGTTGTCTTTTCCTTTTTCTGATTTTTTCTTCTCAAAACCATCCTTACTGTCCTCCCTTCAGTTGAAGTGGCTATCCTGGAGGGTATTTAGCCTTGCATGGTGTATCGGCTCCTCCATGTTGACCAGTTTTTTCCGACTTTTTACTATAGTCTATGGATATCATCAATCACTTTTATTATTCTGTACATATTGTTTTTGTTTTAATTCTTGTTAATCTAGTTTTTAAGTATGATGTCTCTTTTTTATTTCTATTAATTCTTATGCTGTCTGGAGACATTGAGCGAAATCCGGGACCAGTACGTCCTAGATTTCGTCAATGTCGTCTTCTGTATTGCAATATTCGTGGTCTTCATGCAAATATCCGAGACCTTACAGTTGCGTCCAGACAGTATGATATTCTTTTGTGCTCAGAAACTTTGGTTTCTAATATGAGGCACTCATCTGAGCTCCTTATAACTGGTTTTAAGAAGCCAATAATGCTGAAACGTGATTCCATTCCTAGGGCCAGGGGAATGGCGGTGTATATTAGGACCGATTACCCTGCTTCTCATAAGTCCTGCTATCAATGTGGATGTCATGAGATTCAGGTAATAAAAGTTTGTGGCAGGCATAACAACTTTTATTTGTGTTCAATCTACCGGAATCCAGACATGGATGATTCTATCTTCGATTGTCTTCTTACCATTATGGCTAAGATACAAGAAGATGATAGAAAGGCTTCGATTGTCTTTGTTGGTGATTTTAAATGCTCACCATAGGGAGTGGTTGAGTTCTATCTCTCCTACCGATCGCCATGGCTTAAGAGCTTTAGACTTTGCCTCGGAATCAGGCTGTGAGCAAATCATAAATGAAGCTACTCACAGGTCTGGTAATTGCTTGGACCTCGTATACACTGACTCCCCTGGCGTTATAACTAGTAAGGTTGGTTCTCCAGTCGGGACTTCTGATCATGCCTTGATTTCATTATTAGTGAAGACTGAGCAGCCTGTCCCTGATATATCATATTCTTGTAAAATTTATATGAAATCCCAAGCAGACTGGAATGGGATTTTGCATGATCTTTTGTGCTTGAATTGGTCACAATTATATAATAGTGTAGATCCTGTTGTCCCTTTGAATGAGAATCTAGTCAACATAATTGATAGGCGTATCCCTTCTCGTGTGCTAAGGTACCGAATGAAGGACAAACCGTGGTTCAATGATGATTGTAGACGTGCTTATTTGGAGAAGCAGGAGGCCTATCACCTTTGGAAGGGTAACAGATCAGATTTGACCTGGAACAACTATACTCAGCTTCGAGCTTTTGCTCAGAGAGTTTATGCCTCAACTGAAAAGGAGTACAATTTAATCATAAAAGAAACCCTCTCTGGTACAACTCAGGAACATAAATGGTGGTCTACCCTTAAATCTGCACTCTTTGGTGTAGATGCAACAGTTCCTCCTTTACTTAAACCAGATGGCTCAGTCACGCACTGTCCAAAGGAAAAGGCAACCCTTTTGGCTGATGTTTTTGACAGTAAACAGAGTAATGAAAAACTTGAACTTCCTCATTCCTGTTTTCCTGAGGCTAAACTAACTAGTTTAGCTTTTCGATCTCGTGAGATTAAAGCTCTGTTGATGGACCTTGATGCTTATGGAGGTGTAGACCCTAATGGTATTTTTCCTTTGTTTTTTATAAAGACAGCAGATTTCTTAGCTCCAAAGTTATCTGTTATTTTACGCAAGTTAGCAAGAAGAGGAGCTTTTAGCACTTGTTGGAGAATTGGTAATGTTACTCCTCTATGTAAATGTGTTTGTGGTAGCTCAAGTCCCACTGATTACCGCCCAATTTCCATAACTCCCATATTATCTAAAGTTTTTGAACGTCTTCTGGCAAAACGTCTTAATAGGTTTGCTGAAGGTAATCATCTATTCCCTAGTTTGCAATTTGGTTTTCGGAAAGGCCTTGGAGCATGTGATGCCCTTCTTACAATCTCCAATGCAGTACAGAAATCCCTTGATTGTGGTCGGGAAGTTCGTATGATTGGCCTTGATTTTAGTGCTGCCTTTGACCGTGTTAATCATGAGGCCCTTGTTTTCAAACTGAAACAGTTGGGAGTGGGGTGGGTCGTTTCTTAGCATTATTATTGATTTTTTAAGTAGTAGATCTCAAAGAGTTGTTGTTGATGGGCACCATAGTGAGTATAGGAATGTGATATCCGGTGTTCCACAGGGTAGTGTTCTTGGCCCATTACTTTTCATACTATATACACATGACATGTGGTTTGGCCTAGAAAATAAGCTTGTTGCATATGCAGATGATGCTACTCTCTTTGCATCAATTCCATCCCCTGAATGTAGATCTGGGGTTGGTGAATCCCTTAATAGAGATTTAGCTAAAATTAGTGCATGGTGCAAATTATGGGGTATGAAGTTGAATCCTAACAAAACTCAAA
>NC_090731.1:20348430-20360930 GCF_036898095.1 Palaemon carinicauda | reverse complement strand
TAATAGTGTCATTTAAAAGCAATTACTCTATAGAGAATTTCGTTCTTGTGTCTTCTTGGTCTTTCTTCCAGAATTGTTCTGCTGATGTGCGAATTTCTGGAAATTTCAGGCCAGTTTATGTTCCAGAATCCAGACAAAAAGCTGACCAGACGCTCACTTAAATACACACACAGAGTCTGGTCTATCTACCTTCTTGCGTAAGATCGCTGAATCAGCAACTCGGATTTGTATCTGTTCGAAAATCCGGACATCCTTTTGTGAAGGATTTTTTCATATAAATCAGAATTCCTTTTAGCTTCCTTTTTATTATTTTCAGATATTTTAATCAATAGACCTAAAAACATTTATATTCATGTCAATATGCCTTTATGATTATATTATTTTAAGATATATACAAGTGGATAATTACAACTCCTATATAAATTGACATTTATAAAACGTATTTTCAACGTCACATATTTTTGTTTACATGTTTTCATTACGATATATATATATATATATATATATATATATATATATATATATATATATATATATATATATATATATATATATATATATATATATATATATATGTATATATATACAAATATATTTATACATTTATATATATATATATATATATATATATATATATATATATATATATATATATATATATATATATATATATATATATATATATATATCAATAGAGAAAAGTCCTCCAGTAAAACTGAAATCAATAATTCAAATTTCAGATTACAACAAATAGGAAGTATTATTTAATACGGAAAATCAAGATAAACCTGATCATATATCTGAGCAACCGAAAAAGAATTTACTAAGCGTTTAACATAATGATTTTGAGGAAAAAAAAGACTAAAAAATAAAAAGAAAGAATTCTCAAAACTATGATTTTTTTTCTTATCTAACACGCCTTTGCCACAACGAAAGCCTCACCCTCACGGACCTCGTTAAAGTGTTTTAGGAAATATCCAACGCCAATCGTAATTAGAGTTTGGAGAATGTATACATGGAATGCCAAACTAAGTGTTTACATCGACCAATAGCAGATGGATATAATTAGTGTAACTTTTCATTATCTATATTTATAGATTAATTTATTTATTGATTGAAATTTATTACAAACACACCCACACACCCGCACACACACACACACACACACACACACACACACACACACACACACACACACATATATATATATATATATATATATATATATATATATATATATATATATATATATATATATATGTGTGTGTGTGTGTGTGTGTGTGTGTGTGTGTGTGTGTGTGTAAATATATGTGTATATACATATATATATGTAAATTTATTTATATATATATATATATATATATATATATATATATATATATATATATATATATATATGTGTGTGTGTGTGTGTGTGTGTGTGTGTGTGTATATATATGTATCGAAATATAGTCAAGTTAAAGCTACATTTACCAAGCAGTTATTTTTCTAGAATTGCCACTTTTATTGTTATATCCACATTTCACGAAAATAAATCGTTTGTAGCATTTGACATTTTATAGTCAAATGAAAACGTTAGTGAAGATTGAAACTCCAGCTCTTTTATCCTTTGATAATAGGCGATATCTTTCAGAGTGTGACAACATACTATGTAGGTAGTTGCTATAAATTACTAACCAATGTTTGAGAGAAATTTTCTCCTGCAAAGTTTCTGTTTTTTTTTTTCGCTGATAGAAACTACAACCATGGATATGTCATACGGTCTTTTTTTCATATATATATATATATATATATATATATATATATATATATATATATATATATATATATATATATATATATATATATATATATATATATATATATATATATATATATATATATATATATATATATATATATACATATTAAGATAAATAAATAAATATACATATATATATATATATATATATATATATATATATATATATATATATATATATATATATATATATATATATATATATATGTATATATATATATATATATATATATATATATATATATATATATATATATATATATATATATATATATATATATATATATACAGGGTGGGGAGGCGTATGGTGGAAGGTTTATGAGTTTTACGATGAGCCTTGATATGATATTCTAGTGCGTGTAGACATGACTTGGCTTTGGTATAATAGAGAACATTCTTACAAAGACTATAAGAGTTCTTGTGGTTATGGAGACCTCTAGGATGTGATACTGCAAGGGATGAGGAGTAAGGGTAGGTTCATTTCACATCTTCAGTTGTAATTCTCGTTTGAAACACTGGTGCATAGTTCACTTTTTTTTTTTTAATTTATAGAAAGTTATTCCTTTGACCCTTTTAATTCAAACAAAACAGTCTAAAGTGGTCTGTTGTCGCAGGAACATTTCTTTTCTTCCCAATTTTGTATTATATATCTGAACAAGGCACTAGAACAGTTGGAAGACTCAGACCTTCCTGGCTGAGGGCTATGAAGCGTGATGTAAGAGATGATGAATGGAGAAGTATTGCATTAGAAGCTCAAGGTGGAGACGACCGACGAAATCTAATAGAGGCTCTTTGCGTCAATAGGCGTAAGGAGAGATTATGATGATGACATCTGAATAAGGTCAATAATAAAGAGTGCCTTTAGAAGTAGATTCCAGTTGAATACTCTACTCTCTTCTTTTGATGAGGCCATAATTTATAATCTCGTTTCGTGAAATGCTACCGTCCGATTAAAATGGGTTCAGTTTTGCAGAGTTATGTCTATTGACATCCGCCATGAATACGACACTAGCAGTACATTGAATATACATAAGCTTTCCATGTCTGCAAGAGACATTTTTTTTTTTTTTGAATGACCATTAGTTCTTAAAGCAAACTTATGTGAAAAAAACTTTGCATTAAAAATTTTACTATCGCATAACGCGATCATATCTAAATCATAAAGTAAATGAAGAATTGAAAGTTGTTTTACATATACAAATCAAATAATTATGATAGACACTTTAAAAAAAAATACTCAATAATCCGATTATGTGAGAGGACCTCTGATATATATTCTATATTTTCTTAATAGAAAATTAAGAAATGCCTACGCATTCACAAAGGAGCTTTCAAGAGATTGAATAAAAGATGATACGTTGATCCAATATGATCAACTAATGTAATCAGGAAAATTACAACAAAATATAAAGCAGGTTCTTGAATCACATAATGTAATTACGAGATAATTGAAGGATTTATTTGTCTTGTAAGAGAACTCTAATTAGGATATATTTAGTATGCGTACATCAAAGCCCACCTGTTGCATAATACATGGAAATATGAAGGCTACTCAGTACAGGGTACGAAAACATATAATATTCTTCATTGGTTGCATATGTTTATTTCATGTTTACCTCCAACATCGAAGTTGACGAGGAGGTTATGTTTTCGCATTTGTTTGTTGTTTGTGTGTGAACATCTTCCTGGCAACCATTTCACTCGAAGGGCAGTGAAACTTTCCGACCAATTGTTATATAAAGACGTGGAAGAGATTCTATTTTGAAAATCCTACAATAGGTCAAAGGTCAATCATTGTCGAGCAAAAGGTCGTTTGTTTGTGAACAACATCTTGGTCCTAATTTTACTCATAGAGTAGTTAGACTTTCAGGGATTAATTTTTATATCGAGACGTGGAAGAGATTTTATTTTGAAAATTCTAGGTCAAAGGTCAAGGTCATTGTCGAGCAAAAGGTCATTTTTGTGTGATCAACTTCCTGGCCACAAGTTTACTCATAGAGTAGTGAAACTTTCAGGGATTAATGCTCATGTCAGGACGTGGAAATGATTCAGTTTTTAAAATCCTAAGCTAAAAGTCAAGGCCAAGGTCTAGTGAAAAGTTGAAAAATAAGCTGCCGTGACGGAGGTCTGCGATTTACTGAGTGCCCCTCTAGTTTAAGAAATAGATATCTGATTCATATGAGCAACATACATAATGACCCAATTATAAAAAACATATATTACCTTACCTGTGACTGATATACTGAAAACATTAGGTTATAATTTCTAAATGGTATGAATAGTATATTTTCTCTTATGAGAGGCAGCAAACAATACATAATTAAATTGTCTTACAATTCGTTTATCAAGGGAGGAATTGTTTTTCTTGCATTAGATAATCTTATGCTAATTATAGTGATTGTGTTTTGATTAGAATATTTAATTATTTTTCAATTCTATATCAAAACTATCTACTAATAAGAACATACGTGATATTAAAAAAAGAACCGCCCCCCCCCCAAAAAAAAAAAAAAAAAAAAACATGCACCTTGCAAAGGAGGTGTAAAATATCCTAATATTACAAGAATGATAATTTGACTTGACGAGTCTAGATTGACAAGTTATATAAAAAAAAATAGCTTACTTGAGCAACAATTTATCAAAAAGGCAAGTTTTTATATACCATAAATGTGATATGAATGAAATCCAAAGCCAAAAGTAATTTTAAGATATAATGGAGAAAACAAAACGAATATTATTAATTTATGAAGTGAAGTTTTCTGCAATGTTGTTTTTGGAAATGGTCAATATATATATATATATATATATATATATATATATATATATATATATATATATATATATATATATATATATATATATATATATATATGTATATATAACTATATATATATATATATATATATATATATATATATATATATATATATATATATATATATATATATATATATATATATAAAGACATATATATATGTATATATATAACTATATATATATATATATATATATATATATATATATATATATATATATATATATAATTATATATATATATATATATATATATATATATATATATATATCTACATTTCTATCTATCTATCTATATATCTATCTATATATATATATATATATATATATATATATATATATATATATATATATATATATATATATATATATATATATATATATGTATATGCATATGTATATGTATATGTATATGTATACACACACACATACACACACACACACACACACATATATATATATATATATATATATATATATATATATATATATATATATATATATATATATATATTTGTGTGTGTGTGTTGGTGTACTGTGTGTGCGTAGCTTGTTTAAAATCTTATTGGATATTGAATACAGTATGTCATGACTAGAAAGATCAAATTATAATACAATTATTGAATAAATAACAAATATAATAAATTACTTAGATTTTCATTTTAAGACTTACCAAATTCATATTAATATCAACTAATATCCAGAGCCTAAATAAATTTCTCTCTTCCTTAGTTCCAAAGTTGGAAGAACCTATAAAGAAAATATCAATATATATAAAAAAAGAAAATACTGATAGATTCCTAAAAAACGAACAACTCTACGAAAAAGGTGAAACTGTCTAAAACCCGTGTATGCGTATGTCAGGCAGTAACGTAATTTTAAAGTAAAATTTTGTTGTTTTGCCTTTTTGCACTGATGGCTTTCATTTTTATTTTGTTTACAATTTTGTAAAGCTAAATTAAGTATTTTGCTGTTGGTTTTACATTAGTACATATATTTTGGTTTAAATGTAATGTTTAATTTGCTTTGGTTGAAAAAGCTTAAGTTTTGTGGCGCCATCTATTGAGTGCATTTTGAAGTGCGGCCTTCCTCAGTATTTTTACTTCCTTGGCAAATTTTTAACTCTTTTATTTTTCTTTGTGGTGACTGGGAGTGTTGTAAGGAGAGGTGACTTGTGACTCTCCTAAAGTATTCTCGGGAGTCGAGTTCAAGGCCGTTGAAGACTCTGGAGCTGCTGATCTGCTTTTGTGGATTATATATACAATTTGTCATTGAGCTGCTTCTTAATGTGGAAGGCAGTTTACCTGTGAAGCTACGTGTGAGAAAAAGACTCGCAACTGTGATTCAAGTGATCTACTGCTTAACCTGGACATTGGCAGTTTTATGTAGAGCAGGGCTCGAGAGCCTTTTTCATCTTGGATGGATATATCTACTGTATCAGCACCAGAGTGGTCTTGTTGGAGCAAGTAGGGAGGCTTCTCTCAGGTAAGAGGAACATCCCCTGTATTTTGTCGAGCCATAGACTGAAAGTGCATATCCACCAACGGTTGTGAAGGGCTGTTCCACTGATGAGAGTGACTACTTGTGACCATATTTTTGAGCAGCAGATGGACTCGTCTATATCAGTACCGGTCTGTGTCATAGGACCAATATATTTGTGCATTTAACTATTGTCAAAGCGGATGAAGGTTTAATATGAGTGTTGTAAGATTATGTACTTTAATATTAAGGTTTAGATTGTGATATAGGTAGGATTATTGTTTCTTTTTGTATGTTCTTCCACTTCTTTCCTTTCTGTTTAGTAATAGGTTAGCGTGGTGGGTAAAGGCTTTTGGATACTTTTACATTAAAGATTTGATTTCCTCACTATGAGTAGGGTGTAGTTTTAGCATTAGGTGACTCATTGAGTTTATCGATGGCATTTTGGACTTAATCGATTTATTACTTTTTGTGGGCCATCAGTGTTAGTACCTTTATTGTTGTAATAAATATTGTGAAATTTTTGCCCTTGTGTCTTTCTGGTTTTCCTCGTTCCTACTGATTTGAGTTTTTGTCACTGGATTTGTGAATAAGATAAAAGAACCCGTTATGGCTTCCTTCTAGAGGGAGTTCGTAACATATTTTGGCGACCGTGACAGGATCCAGGACAAACTCAAATCGGTGGTGCGAGTTACCAGACTGTGCTCTGGGTGAGATTTTTCAGTATTTATTTTTGTTGTGCTTCACCACCTTCCTTCTTTTCCTTTTCATTATGTCTGATGTAGAGTTTAACCCTGCCGAATTTTTGGCTTCTGAGGATTGTGTTAGGTATTTGGGTGCTTTGACTAAAGAAAATTTGAAAGCTTGTGCTAGGTCGTTAGGCATTTCTTTGACAAATAGGGAATTGAAAAAGGACGTATATAATATGGTAAAGAATAGGCTGTGTGAACTTAAACAAACTGCTGATGAATTAGTTAGTGAAAGCATGAGTGAGTCTGATGTAGAAGGGGCTCCGGGATTGAGTCTTTTTCAGGATCCGTCTCAATGTGGACTGATTTTTGAAGGGTATGGCAGTCTGCCTGATGGTAAAAGTCAGACTGAGGGGGTTCCTCGTACTGATAATGTGTCTCCAGCTGTTCCTACTCGTTCGGTCAAAGGAGAAAATAAGCCACTAGTTAAGGATTTCCAGAACATGTTAGAACTAAAGAAGTTAGAGTTCGAGGAGTTTGAGAGAATCAGAGCTCATGAGAGAACGATGCTTAGCATGCAGTTAGAGCTGGCCAAGATCCAGCAAGGTAAGAAGTGTGAGAGTACCCGCATCCATGAAGATATTGGGGAAAAGTTCAGCTTTGGGGATGCTCTAAAACTTGTACCTTGTTTTACTGAGGAGAATGTGCCTGAATTCTTTAAGGCTTTCGAAAGGGTTGCTTCTAGGTTGTCTTGGCCTAGGGAGGTCTGGACAGTGTTGATTCAATGTCGCTTACTGGGCAAGGCTCAGAAGGTTTATAATGCTATAGAGGAGCAAGTATCTCGGGATTATGAGAAAGTGAAAGCTTTGATATTAAAAGCTTATGATTTGGTTCCCGAGGCCTACAGGCAGAGGTTTAGGAATTTTAACAAAACCCCGAACATGACTTATGTGGAGTTTGCTCGTGTAAAGCAGGAGCATTTTGATGATTGGCTCAAGAGTCGCCAAGTAACTACTTTGGCGGCTTTGAAAGAGTTGATATTGATTGAAGATTTTAAAAAATCGTGTGCTAAAGATTTAAGAGTTCATTTAGAAGACTTGAAAGTGACTTCTTTTCCCAGAATTGCTCAGTTGAGTGATGAATATATATTGACCCATAAGGTTGGTACTGAGAACGTCAGGGGTAATTTCCCTGTGGTCAAGGGTAACTGGGAGAGTAAAAAGAAAGTGTTTGTTAACCAAAATAATTCTAATTTCCAGGCTTACTCTAACTCTAAAGCAAATTCCAATTTTCAGGTCAAAAATCAACCAAACAGTAATCCTAGTGGTAATTTTGTAGATAGGAATTCTGCAAAAACTAATAATGCTCATCCTAGTCGTACTATAACAAGTGGTGTGGGAAGTAGAACCTGTTACTGGTGTAATAAGACAGGACATGTCCAAGCTAATTGTTTTGCTCGTCAGAGGTATTTACAGAGGCAGACTACTTCTCCTATTGCTGTGGTGAATAATGTTAAGGCTTCTCAACAATCTGTAGAGAATGAAGAAAATGGTAACAAAGGTAATAAAGAGAATGATTCCCCCATGTGACTGTCATTTAATAAGTATATTTGGCCAGGTAAGCTGAGATTTGAGAAGGAAGTTATAAATATAAAATTTTTGAGGGATACAGGTGCTGCTCGATCTTTATTGTTAAGAAGTAGGTTACCTCTTAACGTGAAGATCGCTAACTATATTATTTTAAGTGGTTTTCCGGACACTGTTGTGTCGGCTCCTGTGGTTGAAGGAGAGATTGACATATTGGGTGTCGTAAAGAATATTAATCTGGCCATTGTTGATAAACTACCTATACCTGGGATAGATGGTATCCTAGGAAATGACTTGTGTAATGTGGAGGGACAAGAATTGTTTCCCATTTTAACTTTAAATAAATTACCCATTGCTGTAACTACTCGCTCCCAGAGGAAAGGGCGTAACCTCTTGATGGACGGAGAGGATTTACATTTAGACCCTGTTCAAGTAGATGTAGCAGTAGGAAGGCTCGAGTCTGTAGGAAGTAGTGGTAGTAGTAAGGTAGTTAGAGCATGGAATAGGGCTGATTTTATAAAAGCTCAGAATGATGAATTTGATGTGGAAATAACTGAGGGGGATGATATTTCTAAGCCATGTTTTGTATCGGAGAGGATTATTGTGTAGATTAAGCCGTTCTGCTCTTATGGAATCCTCAGAGTATCATAAGCAGATTTTGGTACCTAAACAATTCAGAGATGAATTGCTGCAGTTAGCTCATGAGGATCCTTTCTCGGGACACTTTGGGGTAACAAAAACTTTTAAGAGATTAACCAAGCTTTTTTGGTGGCCTAATATGAAAAGGTGTATTAAGCAGTTCTTGCGAACTTGTGTAACGTGCCAGGTCATGGGTAAACCTAATCAGGTATTGCGAAAAGCTCCATTAAAACCCATCCCTGTAATTGGTGAACCATTTTCTGAGATTGTCATTGATGTTGTTGGTCCTTTACCTAGAACTCAATCGGGATATATGTACTTATTAACTGTGATGGATAGGGCTTCTCGGTTCCCAGAGGCTTTCCCTCTTAGGAAAGTAACGTCAAAGGCTGTCTGGGAAAAGTTAGTAGAATATTTTTGTCGTTATGGGTTACCTTGTACCATTCAATCAGATTGTGGTACTAACTTTACTTCCAAGTACTTTAAGGACAGATGTGCTGAACTGGCCATTCAGCACATCACCAGTGTCCCATACCATCCTGAAAGTCAAGGGGTTGTGGAAAGGTTCCACCAAACCTTAAAAAGTATAATTGGCAAGTACTGTTATGAAAGGGAGAGTAGTTGGGATAAGGAACTACCTTATGCGTTATTTGCAATAAGAACTCACCCAAATGAATCGACTGGTGTTTCTCCTTTCAGATTGGTGTATGGTCATGAGGTTCGAGGTCTTTTAGAAGTGTTATTTGAAGTGTTGATTGGGGGACGAAAACAAATTCAAAATCTTAATATATTTTTATCTAATTTGAAAAATAAATTGAGTGGTGCCTGGAAGATTGCCAAAGGTAATCTGGAAGCTTCCCAGGCTAGTATGAAAGCATTCCATGATCGTAAGGCAGTTAGTCGTTCTTTCGAATCTGGAGATCTGGTTCTGGTTTTAGATATGGACCCTGATAGTTTTCTGAAACCCAGATTTAAAGGTCCATGGAAGGTAATAAGAAAGGTGTCTGACTTTAACTACGAATTAGATTCTCCAGGTTCTACTAGGAAGAGTAGAATTTTTCACATTAATAGGTTAAAGAAATATGAAGGTAGAAATCTAAGTCCATTAAATATTGTTTATGATATGCCATGTCCTCTAGCTACTGTATTTTATGATAATGTTGATGACCATGTACCTGTAGAGAATTTAAGAACTAAGGTTGAGATTTTTAATAAGGCAAATGTTTTGTTGGAACATCTGGATGAAGTCCAGAAGAAAGATTTGTTATGTTTGATAACGGCTTTTCCAGAAGTGTTTAGAGAGGCTCCAGGGCTTACTTCATGGCTTGAACATGATGTTGAGGTTGGTGATGCTCTTCCAGTAAAGCAGGCTCCTTACCGCCTGAACCCAGAAAAAGCCAAAGTAGTCGAGAAGGAGGTACAGTATATGCTGGACCACAATCTTATTCAACCCAGTTCAAGTCCTTGGAGTTCTCCTATTGTTCTGGTAAAGAAACCTGATGGTAATTATAGAATGTGTGTTGACTACCGTAGGGTTAATCAGGTAACAAAGAGTGACAGTTTCCCTCTTCCCCGGATTGACGATTTAATAGACCGAATAGGTAATGCCAAATTTGTAACGAAATTAGACTTATTGAAGGGTTATTGGCAGGTGCCATTGTCTCACAGGGCCCGTGAGATTTCGGCATTTGTCACCCCCAATGGGTTATATGAGTGTAAGGTGATGCCTTTTGGTTTGAAAAATGCAGCCTGTACGTTCCAGCGCCTTATGAATAGGGTGATATGCGGGCTGGAGGGTACTGAAATATATATTGATGACTTGGTGGTATATAGTCAGGACTGGAAAACCCATGTTGAAAGGTTAAGAAAACACTTTCAGGTTTTACGAAAGGCTGGTTTGGTTGTAAACATCGATAAGTGTGAGTTTGGTAAGGCTGTAGTGACGTATCTGGGTCATGAGGTTGGTTTGGGGAAGGTTGCTCCTAAACATGCTAATATTGAGGTTATAGCAAACCTTCCTCAGCCCGCGTAATGTCCGTGATGTCCGCAAAGTTCTTGGCATGTTAGGGTATTACAGGAGGTTCCTGAAGAATTTTGCTGACATCACCCAGCCTTTAACTAATCTATTGAAAAAGAACACTAAGTTTTTGTGGAGTACAGAATGTGAAAAAGCATTTTCTAATTTGAAATCGGTATTAGTCTCGGAACCAATTCTTAGCTCTCCCAATTTTAATAAACCTTTTATTTTGGCGGTGGATGCCAGTGACGTGGGTGTTGGAGGAGTTCTGTTTCAGAGAGATGATGAGGGGGAAATGCACCCTGTATCTTATTTCAGTAAAAAGTTACTCCCGGCTGAAAGAAGGTATTCCACCATAGAGAAGGAAGCTTTGGCTCTGGTGAAGAGCGTAACCCATTTTTCTATTTACTTATCTAGTTCTCTCCAGGTTGAAGTGTTGACGGACCATAACCCGTTGGTATTTATAAATAAGATGAAGGGAGCGAATCAAAGAATTCTGCGATGGGCACTTCTCCTTCAGGAATATAACCTGGTCTTTCAGCATATAAAAGGAGTGGACAACAAGATCCCCGATGCACTTTCTAGGATGTGAAGTGTGGGCTGCTGTGCCGTTCCTAATTTTTTTTTTATTTTCTTTTCAGATGATGTATAGGCTATTAAAGTATTCTAAGTTTTTTTTTTTTTTTTTTTTTTTTGTGCAATCCCGGAGTTCCCTGTTTTTTTTTTTTGGTGGGGGTGTCCAGTTAGGTTAAGTAGTCTTAGTTTAAGTGTTGTGGTTGGTCATGTTTACTTTCTTATTTTCGTATTAAGGTTAAAAAAAAAAAAAAAAAATATTTTTCCTGTTTAGTCAAATTAATTTTTTTTTTTTCGTTGAAGGAGGAAGGTGTCAGGCAGTAACGTAATTTTAAAGTAAAATTTTGTTGTTTTGCCTTTTTGCACTGATGGCTTTCATTTTTATTTTGTTTACAATTTTGTAAAGCTAAATTAAGTATTTTGCTGTTGGTTTTACATTAGTACATATATTTTGGTTTAAATGTAATGTTTAATTTGCTTTGGTTGAAAAAGCTTAAGTTTTGTGGCGCCATCTATTGAGTGCATTTTGAAGTGCGGCCTTCCTCAGTATTTTTACTTCCTTGGCAAATTTTTAACTCTTTTATTTTTCTTTGTGGTGACTGGGAGTGTTGTAAGGAGAGGTGACTTGTGACTCTCCTAAAGTATTCTCGGGAGTCGAGTTCAAGGCCGTTGAAGACTCTGGAGCTGCTGATCTGCTTTTGTGGATTATATATACAATTTGTCATTGAGCTGCTTCTTAATGTGGAAGGCAGTTTACCTGTGAAGCTACGTGTGAGAAAAAGACTCGCAACTGTGATTCAAGTGATCTACTGCTTAACCTGGACATTGGCAGTTTTATGTAGAGCAGGGCTCGAGAGCCTTTTTCATCTTGGATGGATATATCTACTGTATCAGCACCAGAG
>NC_090731.1:20327588-20337588 GCF_036898095.1 Palaemon carinicauda | reverse complement strand
TACCCGATGTCGATAGTTTACCCATAAAGGACTTGATGACCAAGCCGACGCCCTTATGGACAGCCACTTCAAGACCTCCATTAACGCCTCCACCCCTGACGACGAGGATGCCTATTCAACGTCAACCGAAGCTGACATGAATGCCGTAGGACATACACGCCTAGGTCGTGACGTGCCGAAGCGGCGACAAAGCCGCCCACCACCCACCAATCGCTCGCCGCCCCAACGAACGACTTCTACAGCCACTTACTACACCTCCCATCCGCCGCAGTTTTGCTACTACCACTTCAGATTCGGGGCAACCGCGAAGAAATGTGCCAAGATTGTCAGTGGCCAAAAAACGTGTAAGTAGGGCCATCGCTTGTGGCGGAGGCCTCCCATGTTTCTAATCTTTTCTTTTTACAGGATGCAGGAATGGGCGTGCGATTTTTGGTAGACACAGGTGCTTGTCGTTCTCTTTTGCCAAGGAAACTCTTCAAGGCACAACGTAGTCTGTCTATATCTGCCGACAATCCGCTTGGTAGCTGCCAACGGATCTGCGATACCCACCTACGGTTACGAGAACCTCACATTATCGTTCGGAAACGGTAAATTCAATTGGAAGTTTCTCGTTGCTGACGTCAAAATGCCAATCCTCGGTGCGGATTTCCTCTCTCATTTCCACCTTCTGGTCGATGTCGCCCACCGACGATTGGACAACGCAGACTCTTACTTGTCGACACCTCTTCAACCCGCCCCCTCTAACCTCGCTCTCCACATCAGCGCAACCACGGATGCCTACGTCCACCTCCTCACGTCGTACCCGGAAGTTTTCCGTCCAGAACTTCGCCAAACGCCCACGGTTCCTGCCAAGCACGGTATTTATCACCATATCAAGACGACGGGACCCCAGTCTTCGCAAAATTCAGACATCTGGCACCGGAACGATTGGCAGCCGCCAAACAGACGTTCGCCGAAATGGAGAAAATGGGCCTTTGTCAAAAGGCCTCTAGCCCATGGTCGTCACCCTTACATATCGTTCTGAAGAAAGACGGCACCCTCCGTCCGTGCGGGGATTACAGGCGCCTGAACATGCAAACAGAACCGGATCACTACCCCCTCCCAAACATTGCCGATGTAACCTCCTACCTGCACAAAGCAAAGGTTTTCTCTACGCTCGACCTCCTGAAGGGGTATTATCAGGTGCCTATGAACCCAGAAGACATCCCCAAGACCGCCATCACCACTCCGTTTGGCACATACACCTTCAATTACTCCTGTTTTGGCCTTCGTAATGCTGGGGCAAACGTTTCAACGTCTCATGGATGGCATCTTAGGGGACCTCCCTTTTTGTGTATGTCATGTGGACGACATACTTGTGTTCTCCTCCTCAAAAACGGAACACCTCCGTCACCTGCGCCTCGTGCTCGACCGCCTGCAACAAAACGGCCTTGTAGTCCGGTACGACAAGTGTACCTTTGGCGCCAACGAAGTGTCGTTCTTAGGGCACCGTATCACTCCTGAAGGAGTCCATCCCCTCCCTGAGAAGGTAGCAGCCGTTCAGAATTTCCCAACGCCCTCGACCGTCAAAGCTCTGCAGGAATTCTTGGGCATGATCAACTATTATCTTCTGCCAGATGACCCGCCTACAGTTCGCCTCTCTAGATCAGGGCGCCCTATTTAACATGTACCAACCGTGTGTTACACAATTGTTCATAATTATTTTGTATATATTATGCTTGTATCTGCGCTCTTCCCTCACACTAAAAAGAACCTGAATGATCATGTCTCCGTTTTGCCCCGTAACATTTGTCTGTCTCTCGAACAGGTCATGTCCTGTTGCCTTGAGGTTTTGTATATAAAGAAGGTTCCTTAATAAATAACTCAGTCGTTTCCAATCTGCCTTTGAGTTCACATCCTCTCTCGGCCCGTCACAAAACTCTCCGGAAAAATATACGGTTCTCAGACGTATTTCAGTAAAATACAGGCAACCGTAATTTTCACCCAACTTTGTTATTATCTTTTACGGGTTGGCCAATGTAATATCACTCCAACGTCAATATATCCGTTTTTCAAATGGTAAAGGTTTGGCAACATTTGTTCTAGAATTTTTACCGTTAGTTGATGCAAATGTTAAATGCACCATTACCACTAAGACTTTGAATCTCACCAAAAAGCATATTTTTTCCTCATATTTGGTTTCTTGTGACCTTCACCACATCCTAAGATGAGTATTTCAATTCAGAAAATCACTTCAAAACGCAATATAGATGTTTTAGGCTAATCATAAGAATAACAAACTCTTTTTACTGGACCTCAGTGAAAACCCACGCTTACAAATTTGCGGTAAAAAAAAAAAAAAAAAAAAAAAACGGTAAATATCCTGGCACAAATGCTGCCAGGCATTTACCGTTTTAAAAACGGATATATTGACGCAAAGGAGTGATATTGCTGTCACCAATACGTAAAACATAAAAACATGGGTGGTGCGTGCCATAGCCTCTGTACCATGGTCTTCCACCACTGCTTTGGGTTAGTTCTCTTGCTTGAGGGTACACTCGGGCACACTATTTTATCTAATTTGTCTTCCTATTGGTTTGTTAAAGTTTTTATAGTTTATATTTTAATGTTTCTGTTCTTGAAATATGTCTTTGTTTCCTTTCTTCACTGGGCTACTTTCCTTGTTGGAGCCCCTGGGCTTATAGCACCCTGCTTTTCCAAATAAGGTTATAGCTTAGCAAGTAATAATAATAATAATAATAATAATAATAATAATAATAATAATAATAATAATAATAATAATAATAATAATAATAATAATAATAATAACCGTTTATTTTTACCGAGAATTTCCGAGTAAAATTACGATTTTTTCAAACAGTTTAGACAATATTCAGTTTTATTGATGTATTTCTTGAATTATTTCTTGTTACTTTTGAAATACTTCTAAGCGATATGCTTACTATAGAATATATATTGTACCGCACATGTCTCATCCACGCTCATACACTGTTAAAAAAAAAAAAAAAAAAAAAAAAAAAAAAAAAAAAAAAAAAAACAGTAATTGTCTGGCAACATTTACTCCAGGACTTTTACCGTTTAAAAAACGGATATACTGACGTAAATGAGTAGTATTACGATTACCAACCCGTAAAAAATAATAACAAATTAAGGTAAAATTATGCTCGCCTGTATTTTACTGAAATGCGGTTGAGAATATCTTTTTACGGAGAATCTTTGATTAAAATTACAGTTTTTTCTAACAGTGTCGATATAAGGTATTAATTCATAAAAAAATAATAATCAAGAACATTACCCGAAGACTAAATGTATAGAACTGAAATATATGCTTCCATTTATACATGAAATTAGCGGTTAATGAAAATTGTACGGGGATTCATTTATATGTAGAATCATAAATGAAATTTCCCATATATATATATATATATATATATATATATATATATATATATATATATATATATATATATATATATATATATATATATATATATATATATATATATATATATATTAAATAATTTTGAATATTCTTTTTGGGTAACTAACATTTAGGGTTTTCCAAAATATTTTTGAGGCAATTTCATATAGAATTCTAAAAGCATATATCATTATTAATGAAAATATATATTCAAACCATTTATCATTCACAATGAAGAGACATATTTTTTAATGGAATAAATAAAAGTAAATGTTTCAAATCCATCGAATAAAAGACCAGATCCCTGAAACAAGAAAATACCATGACCAGACCTCATAAAAAATATTGCATGGGTCGTAATATTCTGAGCCAGGGCGGCTGAACCGTATCAAGCGTAAGTCTATAAAAAGTCAGCGAATTTGGGATGCTGGTAATATCATTCGCAGAACACAATGCAAATTCAAATGAAGCTCTGTTGACGTCACTAATCTGCCTAAGGAGATTATATTCATTAACTTCTCACTGTATATTTACCTTTGCCAACGAAGTTCGAAGGCGGTTATGTTTTACCACCTGTGTGTGTTTGTTTGTGAACAGCTTCCTGGTCACAAGTTTAATCGTAAAGTAAGGAAATTTACAGGGATTAACTGTTATGTAAAAGGCTCGAAGGATTTTAGAAGGTCAAGGTCAAAGGTCAAGGTCAAAGGGCAAGCCCTCTGCCCAAGGAGATTATAATCATTACCTTGATTCTTACTGTATATTTACCTCCGCTAACGAAGTTGGAAGGAGGTCATGTTTTACCCCCTTGTGTGTGTTTGTTTGTGAACAGCTTCCTGGTCACAGTTTTAATCGTAGAGTAATGAAACTTGCAGGAATTAACTGTTATGTAAAAACCTAGAAAGGATTAAACTTTAGAAGGTCAAGGTCAAAGGTCAAGGTCACGGTAAAGCAAAAGGTTGAGAAATAAGCTGCTGCGACTGAGGTTTGCGTTCTACTGAGTGCCATTCTGTCTGAAAATATTATTATTTATCAACATTAATGTATTGATATGATTAGATCTCTTTTCAATAGTCGCAGTTCTTATAGTATTATCATAGCAATGTATTGTGGTGTTGATTAACCAAGTGAGGAAATTATTAGGTACTTTGTATGAAAGTATTATCAAGTATCATATCAGTGATATTCAATAATACAAAATCTATATTAAAAGTTTGATTGTACTTTTCAGAATGTATGGGCATGTATTGATTAAAACCAAAAATATATACCATAAATACCTAAAAAAGAGTAAAATTCAAATTCATCCAGAGAATCTCACGATATTTATGAATTTCCAACTTAGATTTAACCATTACATAACCCGTATTCATTACGACATATGTAGTGAACAGCTGTTTTGATAAGAGCGAGAGAGATAAGGAGACCATGGTTGATTATTATATTCGTCCAGCATTCCTTGGATTATGATAATCAACTCCTAATTCATTTAAGGATTGATGTCATCCAACATATGTTTATTAGGTATCATTAGCCTGGATTATATCATATATAATTGTTTTTATATTCAAGACTATCAATATGTCAATCAAGATATCAAAAACTACCTTCTTTACCTTCTCATTTAATGAAAAAATCACACACACACACCAACATATATATATATATATATATATATATATATATATATATATATATATATATATATATATATATATATATATACATATATATATATATATATATATATATATACAATATATATGTAAATATATACATACATACATATAACATGGCACTTCCCTAATTTTGGGGGGTAGCCGACATCAACAAATGAATCATAAACAAAAACGGGACCTCTACTCTCTACGTTCCTCCCAGCCTGACAAGGGACTCAACCAAGTTCAGCTTGTACTGCTAGGGTGCCACAGCTCACCCTCCCCCGTTATCCACCACAGATGAAGCTTCATAATGCTGAATCCCCTACTGCTGCTACCTCCGCAGTCATTTAAGGCACCGGAGGAAGCAGCAGGGGCCTACCGGAACTGCGTCACAATCGCTTGCCATTCATTCCTATTTCTAGCACGCTCTCTTGCCTCTCTCACATCTATCCTCCTATCACCAGGAGCTTTCTTCACTCCATTCATCCACCCAAGCCTTGGCTTTCCTCTTGTACTTCTCCCATCAACTCTAGCATTCATCACCTTCTTTAGCAGACAGCCATTTTCCATTCTCTCAACATGGCCAAACCACCTCAACACATTCATATCCACTCTAGCTGCTAACTCATTTCTTAAACACGTTCTCACCCTCAGCACTTCGTTCCTAGCCCTGTCTACTCTAGATACACCAGCCATACTCCTTAGACACTTCATCTCAAACACATTCAATTTCGGTCTCTCCATCACTTTCATTCCCCACAACTCCGATCCATACATCACAGTTGGTACAATCACTTTCTCTTATAGAACTCTCTTTACATTCATGCCCAACCCTCTATTTTTTACTACTCCCTTAACTGCCCCCAACACTTTGCAACCTTCATTCACTCTCTGACGTACATCTGCTTCCATTCCACCATTTACTGCAACAACAGACCCCAAGTACTTAAACTGATCCACCTCCTCAAGTAACTCTCCATTCAACATGACATTCATCCTTGCACCACCTTCCCTTCTCGTACATCTCATAACCTTACTCTTACCCACATTAACTCTCAACTTTCTTCTCTCACACACCTTTCCAAATTCTGTCACTAGTCGGTCAAGCTTCTCTTCTGTGTCTGCTACCAGTACAGTATCATCCGCAAACAACAACTGATTTACCTCCCATTCATGGTCATTCTCGCCTACCAGTTTTAATCCTCGTCCAAGCATATATATATATATATATATATATATATATATATATATATATATATATATATATATATATATATATATATATATATATATATATTATATATATATATATGTATATATATATATATATATATATATATATATATATATATATATAAATATATTTATATATTTACATATATATATATATATATATGTATATATATATATATATATATATATATATATATATATATATATATATATAATATATATGTATATATATATATATATATATATATATATATATATATATATATATATATATATGGGGGGGGAGGGGTATGTATGGAATTTCATTTGGACTTGATTTACATGCCGCCTTATCTATTTTTATATCCTGCCGTATATATCTACAAATTTTATCATTCAATACAAGTATAAACAGATATATCCCTATTCCATCTCTTGATCAAGTATAAAGTCATCAATCATCAGACAGATAGCCTACCCATCAATCAAGTCTGTCTGGTGGAATAGAATTTTAATAAATCAACATAGAGACAGGAGAAGCTTGTCGGATTTACCTCCCTTGCAAACATTTTCAAACCAAAAAATCCAGTTTTGCAAAATGTTGCTTTAGTAATCTTCTTATGCATTTATTTAGTTACTTAAGGGTACTTAATCGTTATGATTATAATTATATATTTTATGAAATTTACTGCATTTATAATAAAGGTAATATTTATTTGTTTATTTTGGTAACAATAATAAAAGGCATTGAAGCTAATGAAGAAGAAACAAAATTATATGTCCGTTGTATTAATGTGTGCATATAAACATTATTATTATTATTATTATTATTATTATTATTATTATTATTATTATTATTATTATTATCATTATTATTATTATTATTATTATTATCATTATTATTATTATTATTATTATTATTATTATTATTATCAGCAAAGCTATAACCCTACTAAGAAAAACAGGAAAAACCAGTGATTGAAGGATATAATGAAACAAATAAACTACATGAAAATACAATGAATAATTGATATAGATTATTTTAAGATCAGTAACAATGTTAAATTAGATATGTCATATATAAACTATAAAAAGACTCATGTCAGCCTGGTCAACATAAAAACATTTGCTCTAACTTTGAACTTTTTAAAGTTCTACTGGTTCAACTACCCGATTAGGAAGATCATTCCACAACTTGGTCACAGCTGGAATAAAACTTCTAGAATACCGTGTAGTATTGAGCCTCATGATGGAGAAGGCCTGCCTATTAGAATTAACTGCCTGCCTAGTATTACAAACAGGATAGAGTTGTCCAGGGAGATCTGAATGTAAAGGATGGTTAGAGTTATGAAAAATCTTATGCAACATGCATAATGAACTAATTGAACGACGGTGCCAAAGATTAGTAGACCACAAGTAGCTGTCCAACAAACGGAGATTAGATTCATCTAGCTAAAGACGAGACAGGAGGACAATACTCGAAGGAAGGCAGAATAAAGGAATACAAGTTGTTGTTAACATGAAAATTGAATGAAATATATTTTTAGGTAGAAACCCAGCCACTGAGTGGGGCAAGCCAGCCTCAACTTGGTGCCGGTCCCAAGCCCGGGTAAATGGGGAGGGTTGGCGGCAGGAAAGGCATCCGGCCATGAAAAATTAGCCAAAACCAATATGGCCAGTGGAAATATTTAGATTAGAATTAATGCCAGGGCATATATATGATTAAGTGTGGGACAGAGGTAGATGGAGAAGTCTTGCCAGAAACATCGACGACACATAATGTGGGAAAAGATGCAGACAAAGACGAAGAATATTTTCAGGTAGTAAGAACCAGCCATGGATATACAACAGTTCTAGGATTACTTCCTCTTATCCGGTAGAAGACAGCCATACACCGTTAAAATTTTGCAATAAATATGGTACATGTCTGGCAACATTTACTCCAGGATTTTTAGTTTTAAAAACGGATGCATTGAAGTACGGTCACCAACCTGTAAAAGGTAATACAAAAAATAGGCTGAAAATCATGGTCGCCTGTATCCTACTGAAGTACGCCTGAGAACAGTATATTTTTATGTATATGTATGTGTATATATACATATATATATATATATATATATATATATATATATATATATATATATATATATATATATATATATATATGTATGTATATATATACATATACATAATTATATATATATATATATATATATATATATATGTATATATATATATATATATATATATATATATTATATATATATATATATATATATATATATATATACAGTATGTATATATATATATATATATATATATATATATATATATATATATATATATATTATCTCTCTCCTCACGCACTAATAGCATGTTAAAGCTTGTATGTTCTTGAATCATTGTATTTGAATTTTTGTGCCGTTCTTGCATGGAACAGGTTGTATATAAACTCATGCTCCGTCGAAATAGGGTTAGTTGCATTCACCTCGCTTCTCAGTTATTATCTAACTGGCGCCTCGCTTACTACTATACGAAAGCTTGTTATCTCTATTAATTAGTCGTCATCACCATAATATCATTTCGATATGTGTCATGAAGGAAATATACTCAGGCCTAATTCCTCAAATTATATCGCCACGAGTGACGACTTAAATGGTGATGTTATATTAGTGAGATAAGGTTGCTAGCTACATCTGATTTCTGATATTCATACGCTATTTCTAATTCATTCATAAATTTTGCAGTTAATGACTGTTTTATCCAAAGGATGATATTTATTTTACATCTCCGGAAATCGACAGAGAAATCTTTGAAAATGGAAGTATTTATTGATGAAATCTCATTTAGTATTAATGATGGTACTCGAGAAGAAATTAATCAAATACTCTTTTGATGAATTTACCTACGTATAACTAACCTTTTTAATGTTTAGATGGATATGATTTATTCAAAAAATATATATATATTTTCAATATTGCTACTCTGATTATCACTGTTTTTCTTTTAATATTTTATTTAATATATAAACGGTTTTATCAATTAGAAGTACAAGGTAAACTCATTTCAGAGAGAATGAATTAATATTCATAAGCGGAAATCAGTGATCTCAAAAGTAGTAATTAGTATTAATTAATTCTTTTTACTTGAAGTTTCTCTGCTTGATAATTGGCTTCTTACCTGACCCTTCAGACTTAGACTTTCCAATAACTCTCTACTAATTAGTGATTCTCTTGTTGACGGAAGCACCCAAAGGACGTGGTGAGGAAGTGATCCTATTAAAGACAGATTACTTTTGACGGTCCTAAACTAGATAACATTTGGATATTATACCTGATAACATAACAGTTAATCCTCTGATATATCGAGAACTTAATCTAATTGAGTTATTATCCTTATCGAAATAATGAGAGAGGGTTTAATCTCATTATGTGATGGGGAAGATATGCTTAACATGTAATTTAAAGGTTACAAGTTGATGACGTTTGGTTTCAGTTCCAGATTCATCAGAATAGATGCTCACCAGAACGTCAGCTGGGCAAGCCCAACCCCCTACTGTGGTGCCCTACCGCAGCAGTGGCCTCACTAGTAAACAGTGTAAAATCACGGTCCCAGACTGGGATTGATCTGCTGTTATGCGAGTGCAAGGCGAAGACATTACCACTGAAAAAATAATTTGTTGGATAAATAAATTCGTAATTTTTTACTA
>NC_090731.1:20302588-20305088 GCF_036898095.1 Palaemon carinicauda | reverse complement strand
GAAGAAAGGCACTGTTAATGTTAAGGAGAAACAGCTAGTTCAATAAAGAAAAACATAAGCATGACATTTTTCGTTTATTCCAAAAAATTCGATTCTTTAGTTCCTTCAATAAATACTTGTTTTAGTATTATCTAGCTACCGCTAGGCTTTTTTCAGATTACACCTTTCATGTGTTGGTATTTTTAACAGTGGTTACTACAAAACAGAGGGAAAACAAACACAAACACACAGAGGGTAAAATATAACTTCCTTCCAACTTCGTAATTACTTATATAAATACCTGCTCTTTTTTCATATGAAAAAGAATATATGGAGCTCATGTAGATCTTATTCAAAATATTTTCATTTGTAAATGATTTTAATAAGTAAATTATTAAGATTGAATACGAGAAAGATCAATGTTTTTAGTTGATTGGAACACAGAAAATTGAGAAATTTATTTATGCAGTTGAAGAATGTAAAAAAAATATGACCTAAGGCCTTTATTGTGTATATATAAATGATTTTATCTTGATAGAATAAAAATCTTTTAGAATATTCTAATTTATATATAATACTAAAAAAATATTTACTCTTATCATTATTTCCTTCTCGGTGATACAGTAGTAGTATTAGGTTCATCTTCTATCTTCAGGAAGATTATCCTATGTGAAACATTTTTGTAAGGCTGCAGAGCCTTTCCCTATAAAGTCGAAATATAAAACGAACAGCTCTCTAACCCTAAAAGCCTTTCTGACACTGGGTTTCCCTTCAAATGAACGACACCTGACACAATTGTAAGGAAATTGTGCTTCCGTAAAATTCGCTTGTCAGAAGTTACCCTTTTAGGAAAAAATACTTTGTAACAGAAACAATTGGTTTGCCTTCATTTACATGCAACAAAAGTGATATAGATTAAAATAGCAAGGTTGTCTTGTATCTTTTTGACGTTTTTTATATTTCTTGTATAGACTTTGAGTTATGATTGACCAAAAACCATTTAACTTTTTCATAAAAGATACATTTCCAATATGCATAGCTTTACAACGAAAGTGATATAAACAAAAGATAGCAAGGTTGTCTTGTAACTTTTTGACGTTTTTTATGTTTTCCTCTATAGACTTCGAGTTATGATTGATCAAAAACTATTTAACTTTTTCATAAAAGATACAATTCCAATATGCATAGCTTTTAGAAAAGTGGAAGACCACTCAAATAGTTTATTAGATCTAACTGCAAAGTAAATATAAAATGATATCAACCCTTAACATTCTAAATTTCCACTTTTAAAGATATATTTAAATTAGAACACGACCAACATGTTCACCAGTTATGATTTACTGGTCTTTAAAATGCCTTTATAATTGATAGTTTTTTTAATCTTTAATACTGTTATAGAACATATTTCTTCTTATTTTAACTTCTTCCTCGGCCGTAACATAGGAAAAGATAGTATTTTTATTAGGGGAGGCAAACCGCAATTTTATTAGGCTAAAAATTATAAATTGAAGCAACAAACGTGATGCGTAGTTTTATACTGGATGATTATTGTTCTGAAGCTGCCAGTCATTATTCAATCATATTATATCCATTTGTAAACATGTGGACGCGTTAGGGAAGTTGAGCATTTGTTATGTAGTATGTTATCACTGAAAGATATTATGGAAATAAACAAGTTACTCATGATAAAGTAATATTCCAGAAAGAATAGTAAATATGTTATACTGTAGCATGAAATCCTTGGCTCACCATGACTGCGAGTTGAAGAACTGTCAGACTGAATAAAGCGAAACAGAGAAAGATGACGAGAAAAAATAGTAGAGTAGTTAAGTAGAATATAAATTGAAGCACTTGTGATATGGATTCAAAGTAATTCATTTTGCTTTTGATTTTATTGTATAAAACAACTGGGAGTTAGGTTCATAATTTTGAGACTTGTAATAAATTATTAGTTATAGCTTAGAGTAAAGCAAATGGTATGCAGGTATAATTTCCACAAGGGTTTCATCTGCTGGATGAAATATATGTAAATAAGGGAGATGGACGAATATCTATAGTATAAGGAATGCAATTAATTTTATATTTTTTTTATTTTTTAATTATTACCTTAGGTATGGATGACTAAAATCAGGTCGATCATTGTCAAACACACCAATGGCTGAAAATAATACAGAGGGATGACATCAGCGTTTTTGAATAATAATAATAATAATAATAATAATAATAATAATAATAATAATAATAATAATAATAATAATAATAAAGCTAATAATAATAAAAATTGTAATAATAATAATAATAATAATGAAAATACTACTACTACTACTACTACTACTACTACTGCTACTCCTACTACTACTACAACTACTAATAATAATAATAATAGTAATAATAATAATAATAATAATAATAATAACAGTTATTACTTGAAATTTGTTATCAAGGCATTCGCTCGTTTTACAATTTATGATATTGACAAAACAATTCCAACATAAGAAGTCACTTAGATTGCAGTCAATAA
>NC_090731.1:20290088-20295088 GCF_036898095.1 Palaemon carinicauda | reverse complement strand
CGATATAAAGTTTTTCAAATCTATTGGAACTTCTCATATGGCTTTAAAAACAGAACTTATTTGAGTAAAAATAAGCTTATGAAGAATATATTTTCTGGGATCTAACTGATTAAGGGAATATAAATAAACAGTGATGGTGATAAATCTTATATCCATTGAAAATATGATTGAATCATTTGCAATATTTTTCATTATGTACAAATACAGTTATTTTCTCAAGAACTTCTTCTTCTTCTTCTTCTTCTTCTTCTCAAGAACAGTTAGTATTAAGTGTCATTTGATAGATTGTATAGTTGACTAATCGCAATATATGTAACGGCTCCTCACCTATCCTCCTCCTTAGATTCCTAAACTGGGTTAAGTCTCTTTGAGGTGCAGATATCTAAGGTTATCTTAGGATACGTCCCTGATTATACACGATATCTTGGGATAGTCGTTCCGGGGGTTAGAAACCCGTGATACCTGACGGTAATTCTCTTGTAATATCATTCACAGAAATATTATACAGTAGGAAGCTGCCTAAAGGAACTTCCAGCAGGACGACATGGCTATCTCACCCAAAAATGGATCTATCCTACGTCAAAATGCGTTATATAGCCACGCATATTTAAATACAGTTTCTTTGTATTTTATGGAATATTAAGATTTTCTTACATAAAAGTGTATAAAAGCTTCAAAAATATCTATTTTATATTATTATTCATCCTCTGGTTTCTTCTTCCAATTTTTTAAACTTTTATACATTTATAAAATAATTAGCTATAATTAAAATGTTCTCAATGCAAATGAAGTCTATTTTTTTCATACCTTTGAATTTTAAAGAATATTCTGCTCTTGGCAGTAAAAAAAAAAAGAAAACTGTATAACTTCCATTCATATTACTAATTCAAAATGCAGATTGGTCAAAAGGAGTCCTGCACATCCCAAATTCCGTAATTTTGGTTGGAAATACCTAAAAAAGAATAGGAAAAAGAGCTTTATTAAATATGATAATGCCTAGACGATGTTAACCAGCACTAGATTATTATTTTTAGGCAAAAAGATTTAAGTGAAGTATAATTTGGATTCAGCTAAATTACATTGATTATTTTAATGCATAATACATAAGCTGATCAGTAAAAGTTAGAATAGGAAAAACACTGGAATAAGATTCCAAAGAAAAAAAAGTCTTATTACAGTACGATCATTCTGTAATTACAATTAAATTTATCAATTTCATTTATAACAGCAATATAGAAATATTTATCAATAGGCATATTTTCTAAATATTCTTATTATAAAGGCATCGTTGTTTTACAGCGATGTATATCACTTTATAACGAATAATGTATTCAGTATGTAAATAACCGATGATAATGTAGATACCTTGTATCTCTTCTGTACCTATTCTGTCATCTAAGTCACAGATCACAGCTACAGAGATACTTAGGGAATTACCAATAATGTAGACGATAAATACGACGTGATTTGACATTTTTAATCTAAAATTGAAGGGAAAATACCATTAAAAATTTCCTGATATGAACTGGAATTTATATTTAATCTACAATCCAAGGGAAAATACCATTAAAAATTTCCTGGTATGAACTGGAATTTATATTTAATCTACAATCCAAGGGAAAATACCATTAAAAATTTCCTGGTATGAACTGGAATTTATATTTAATCTACAATCCAAGGGAAAATACCATTAAAAATTTCCTGGTATGAACTGGAATTTATATTTAATCTACAATCCAAGGGAAAATACCATTAAAAATTTCCTGGTATGAACTGGAATTTATATTTAATCTACAATCCAAGGGAAAATACCATTAAAAATTTCCTGGTATGAACTGGAATTTATATTTAATCTACAATCCAAGGGAAAATACCATTAAAAATTTCCTGGTATGAACTGGAATTTATATTTAATCTACAATCCAAGGGAAAATACCATTAAAAATTTCCTGGTATGAACTGGAATTTATATTTAATCTACAATCCAAGGGAAAATACCATTAAGAATAACCTGATATGAACTGGAATTTATATTCACATTCATAATTCATTGATCATCAACAAAATCATTCAAAGAATCATTAATATGCAAAAGACATTTCTCTACCTCTGCTGAGCTGATAGAAACGATACAACATCTTTATTCCATTAACCTTTATCATCTGGATAACAGCTCTTGCTAACATCTATTCCCACTCGTGTGAGACTCACAATCTCAGAGGTAATTACTTATAGAGAAGCCTGAAGGGTATCATTCCTTTTACTTAATGTGGCCACAGGGACACTGCAACAGTAGTTCTTGTATATCCACTTTTAAACTTTGCCTGCTCTCTTGGTTGATTAAAGTATAGCTGTTTTTCTTTTATTATTATCATTAGGACTAATATGATGTTTGTAAATGATTGATATATTGTGTTAAGTTAGCTTAATGAGTGGTAATTTTTCAGACCGTTTGCGTACGTTTGTATGAATTACTTTAATGACAAACCTTTTCCAAGCTGTTAAGGTACTTCCATCGTATACTTGCGTTGCGTGCGAGGTGACTAGAAGAGACGGGACTAGGGGACTGAGAATCCTTTTTACTGTATCATGACTTCCTGTGAGATATCAAAGAAGAGGAAATGTTGGGAGTTACTGCACCCAGCACTCTAGTTTTGTGCTGTCTGAAAGTGCGTGGATGTGGTACAAAGCACGACAGAGAGTGAAAGATGTAAGATTGGAAGTATGTTTTGGAATAGGAGGATGGATGTATTAGCCTAATATGAGACAAAGATAAAAGGGAAGGGTGAAGTGATGTTTGGTGCAGTGACAGGTAGAGTGTCTTGGATTGAAAGAGGGAGAGCACGAAAGGTTTTGGCTTTATTGCTGAGTGAATGAATGACAAGTAGTGGAATGGAAGATGTCATCTCCATTAATGTGGGTAATGATTAGGCTGGGTAGGGAATGTTTGGTTTTCGTTAGTCCGTATGAGCCGGAGTGTGAGAAATGTGAAGAGTGGAATGAATTCTGAAATGTATTAACTAGGTATATAAAAAGATTGAATACAAGGAATTATGTTGTTATGATATGTGATTTAAATGCCAGAATGGGTGCTGGATAGGTACAAGGTGTCATTGGGAGGAATGGCGTACCAGGTGAAAATAGGAGCGGTGAGAGAATTGTAGTTATGTGAATGGAACATGATATGGTGATATATATATATATATATATATATATATATATATATATATATATATATATATATATATATATATATATATATATATATATATATGTATATATATATACTGTATATATATACGTATATATATATATATATATATATATATATATATATACGTATATATATATATATATATATATATATATATATATATATGTGTTTGTGTGTGTGTGTGTGTGTGTGTATTTGTATATATATATATATATATATATATATATATATATATATATATATATATATATATATGTGTGTGTATATATATATATATATATATATATATATATATATATATATATATGTATATATATATATATAAATATATATATATATATATATATATATATATATATATATATATATATATATGTATACATACATATATATATATATATATATATATATATATATATATATATATATATATATATATATGTATACATATATATATACATATATATATATATATATATATATACATATATAAAACATATTTATATATATATATATATATATATATATATATATATATATATATGTGTGTGTGTGTGTGTGTGTGTGTGTTAAATAATTTTAATCAAATAGACAAATTTAAAGAAATAAAGGAGCGGTAAAAAGAAGTGACAATCTTAGAATCTCTGTGCTCTAATATATAATTAATGTGAAACTGTAATTTCTCTGTCGCAAGACCTTTTCCATAACCAAAACAATGATGCCTATCTCATTTTCTGCTCTCAGACTTCAGGGAAGATATTTGCTCGCCCAGTTTGGTTGCACAAATATCCTACGCTTAATTCTTGAGGCAACAAGGATAAGGCTAATTTATCTTCACCCTGTCACTTCGTATTTGGGAGAAAACTGGATTAGAGAAGGAGAAAGGCCTTTGGATGTGGAATATATTTACCCTTTATCCTAAAACTTTATTTGCATTGTGGTTTTGATTAAAGAAATGCACTGTTAGAAAAAAAAAACCCTAATTTTAATGGGAAATTCTCCGTAGAAATAAACTGTTCTCAACCGTATTTCAATAAAATATAGGTGACCGTCATTTTACCCTCTTTTGTTATTATCTTTTACGAGAGGCTGACTAAAATATTCCTCCTTTAGGTCAATGTATCCGTTTTTAAAATGGTAAAAATCCTGCAATAAATGTTGCTAGACATTTGCCGTTTTTCTAATGCAGATTTTTAAGTGTGTATACTCCTAGCTTTTTTCTAAATATATTCCATAATGTTATTAGTCGTTAATGTTAATAGATACTTTTTTATGAATGCGTTTCATAATTTTTTTTTTTTTTTTTTTTTTTTGCGTAAGTTGAAATATGAATATTTAAAGAATAGTTCTCGATAATCTTGACATGGAGGTGAATGATGAACTTCATGATAACTTATAATTAATCAAATATACTTCATCTATGATTTTTTTCTCTTTTCATATTGATTTTAGTAAGGGATATCCCCACACATGGTACCCAAGTAGCATGTTAACAGTCCCCTGCTCCATCAGCTCAAATAAATTTCTATTTTCATAAAAGAAATAAATGAGGCTTACAATAATGATCCAATTAAGGACTAGAAAACAATTATATCACTAGAAAAGTCTTATCATGAAATATATTAACAGTGATAATATTGATATTACATGATATCAATGAAAATATTTTAGCCTGTAACAGTAAAAGGAGTCGATCTCTAAACTTTTAAGTCACATGCATTTTGCGTAATAATGGAATTTGTCCATTGCCTTTTCTTTTTCAAGTGAGATAACATCTGGTTCATTT
>NC_090731.1:20257596-20260096 GCF_036898095.1 Palaemon carinicauda | reverse complement strand
TTTTTATCGACATATCATATAACAATACATTCCATGAGAAATTATAAAAGCTTTTTACTTTTATTTCAAATACAGTAAACATTGTCTTATGTTAAATCCTGAATATTAATATGTCATATATTCAGTAGCCTGTTCTTTATATGATTATCATCATCTCCTACGCATATTGACGCAAAGGGCCTCAGTTGGATCTCATCAGTCGTCTCTATCTTGAGCTTTTGAATCAATACTTCTCCATGATAGTACAAATATAACTGAAAATGCTTGAGAAGGAAAATTGTATCTCTTTTAGGTAAATGTAAGCAATTTATTTATAAAAAAAGAAAACCATTATTTTTTCTACATACTTGCCAATGTTATTTGCTTGCAAAAAACTTGTGTAAACTTCAGTGGCGAGAATAATGCCCTTTATCAAGCAAACTCTGTGCATTCATTATAATAATTCTAGAAGTGCATTCAGCAATTCTTTCTTTTCCAAATAGCACAATGTAAATATTCTTCTGGGACAAAACATCAAAAGAATATTAGATGCTTCAAGATTTTCATGAAATAGTTTTGACTTCTAAAGAGAATAGTTTATTAGCCTCATTAGACCATTACATTCTGTTTTAGAATGTACCAAATCAACAGTTTAATTAAAGTTTCATCATTTTTGTAGGTCATTTTGAAAGACATTTTTCCAAATCATATACTATAAATTACCAATTTTTGCCTTATATGTCTTTTCTGAAAAAAAAAAAAAAAAAAAAAAAAAAAAAAAAAAAAAAAAAAAAAAAAAAAAAAAAAAATTATGTAGGCTGCATAACAAACTATGTGAATTCAATTACCAAAAAAAAAGCTCATTCTTTAAGAATATAGTATTTTAAGGTCAAAAATCGACACTATGATACGGATTACTCGGAATAAGATATGTAAAAAATTGAATAAGATATGTAAAAAATTCTTATGTACAATAATCAGAAGGAACACGGCGGAAGACAAATGAATTGAAAATTAACATCTAACTCGTCCTCGTTTAAATTGCTAATTTCTGAAGTCTCTGGGGGCTTTATGTATAGTTAAATAGTCCGTTGAGGTTTTTAGTTAAAAATAGCCTCTCGCTCCTTAGAATGGAAAATGACGACGCATAATGAATAGCTCAGATGGGCGGGATATAGTAATCCACTTAACCATCTAATTAGGACTACCAGGTGGTATAATTACTTTACGCTATTAACAATTTGCTATAAAAAACTGAAAATATCTGGCAACATTTATTCCAGGATCTTTTACAGTTATGAAAACGGATATATACATAGACGTTAAGGAGTGATATTACGATCACCAACCCGTAAAAGATAATAACAGAGTAGGCTAAAATTCTGGTCGCCTGTATTTTACTGAAATACGGCTGAGAACAGTAAAATTTTAAGGAGAATTTCTGATTAAGATTATAGTTTTTAACAGTGTACTAATTGTTTATACAGTTTTGAACATGATGAGGTTGTCTTCTCGAAATGTTCAGGGTTATGGTGGCCGATGTGGTAACTTCCCTGCCTGGTGAATGCTAGACTGCGGTTTGAGTCCAGCTAAAACTCCATAGATTCTTTGGTTACTGCAACCTCACTATTCTTGTGAGCTAAGAGTGGGGTGTTTGGTAGAGCCTATAGGTCTATCTTCTGAGACATCATCAGCCATTGCTTGGCCCTCCTTGTTCCTAGCTTGGATGGAGAGGGGGTTTAGGAGCTGATCACATATAAATATTGTCAGCATCTAGGGCATTGTCCTGTTTGATAAAGCAATGTCACTGTCCCTTGACTCTCCCATTCATGATTGGCCTTTAAACCTTTAAACAATAGACAAACTCACATATAGGGGATTAAGGCGTAGGAGAACTGGTAGTGCGTGGTTTGGCCTCTGAGGATAAGTAATCAACCGTTATGTTTGCTTAAAGGCAAATGGGTGTTACAGACTAACACACACACAAAAACCCTATCAACTTCAAGTTCGAACGGCTGCTTCAAACACGTTCTCTACTTATTAGAATGTTAGTATTATCTAGAAGGGATATAAAGTAATATAAAATGAACAGAGAATACATCCAGGATCCTTGTTGGATTGTTCATATAATACAGAATTTGTAACCAAAAATATAGGATATTGCCACTGTACTAGCCTCCTGGCTAGTATAGTAGTAACGTGTTCCCCCTAGCTTTCACATGACAGCAGATCGATCTCAGCCCGGGACCGTTTGTTTAAGCTGTTTACTGGGGACGCAAATGCTGTCTGGACACCACAATAGGATGTTAGGCTCTCCAGGCTGTCCTTCTGGTGAGTATCTCTTCTGGTGAAATTAGAATTGAAACAAGACACAAATACCTTTACCTTTTAAGAATTTGGCGGTTAATTATTTTTTGAAATTGCCACGGTACACACTAATTATCAAAATTATTCCAGCCCGGAACCACGTGTTTACGCTGTTTACTGGGGAGGCCACTGCTGTGGTTGGGCACCACAGTGG
>NC_090731.1:20247596-20252596 GCF_036898095.1 Palaemon carinicauda | reverse complement strand
CTAACAAAAACCAAACATTCCCTACCCAGCCTAATCATTACCCACATTAATATAGATGACATCTTCCATTCCACTACTTGTCATTCATTCACTCAGCAAAAAAGCCAAAACCTTTCGTACTCTTCCTCTTTCAATCCCAGACACTATCTGCCATTGCATCAAACACCACTTCACCTTTCCCTTTTATCTTTGTCTCATGTTAGGCTAATACATCCATCCTCCTATTCGAAAACATACTTCCAATCTTACATATTTACTCTCTGTCGTGCTTCGTACTACATCCACATATATTCAGACACCACAAAACTAGAATGCTGGGAGCAGTAACTCCCAAAGTTTCCTCTTCTTTGATATCTCACAGTAGAAAGAATGCTCAGTCCCCTAGTTCCGTCTCTTCTAGTCACCTCGCACGCAACGCAGGTTTACGATGGAAGTATCTTAACAGCTTGGAAAAAGTTTATCATTATACTAATTCATACAAATGGACAAAACGGTCTGAAAAATGACCATCCAATTAGCTTATTCATAACAATAGGCAGATTATTTACAAATATCATATCCGTCCTAATAAAAAGACAACTAGGCTTTAATCAAACAAGTAAGCAGGCAAAGTTTAAAAGTGGATGTTCCGGAACTATTGTTGCAGTGCCCCACTGGCCACATTAATGGAAAGGAATAGTATCTTCCAGGTTATTTATCATTAATTACCTCTGAGATTGTGATTCTTACACAAGTGGGAATAGATATTGTCAAGAGCTGTTATCTAGATGGTAAAGGTTAATGGAATAAAGATGTATCGTTTCTATCAGCTCAGCTGGGATAGAGAGATGTCTTTTGCATATTAAGGATTCTTTGAAGGATTTTGCTGATGATCAATGAATATTGAATGTAAATATAAATTCCAGTTCATATCAGGTTATTCTTAATGGTATTTTCCCTTCGATTGAAGATTTCAAATGTCAAATCATGTATTTATCGTCTACGTTATTGGTAATTCCCTAAGTATCTCTGTAGTTGTGATCTGGGACTTAAATGACAGAATAGATACATCGGTTATTTACATACTGAATACATTATTCGTTATAAACTGATATATATTGCAGTAAAACAACTATACATTTTCAATAAGAAGGAAATTGAGAAAATATACTTCTCAATACCTCTATATTGCTGTTATATATAAAATTGATAAATTCTATTACAATTCTTTGGAATCTTATTCCAGTGTTTTTCCTATTCAACTTTTACTGATTACCTTATGTATTATGCCTTAAAATAATCAATGTAATTTATCTGAATCAAAATTATATTTCACTTAAATCTTTTTGCATAAAAGTAACAATCTAGTGCTGATTACCATCAGGGTGAAACATCGTCTAGTCATTATCATATTTAATAAAGCTCTTTTTCCTATCCTTTTTTAGGTATTTCCATCCAAAATCACGGAATTTGTGATGTGCAGGACTCCTTATGACCAATCTGCATTTTGAATTAGTAATATGAATGGAAGTTATTCAGTTTTTAATTTTTTTACTGTCAAGTGCAGAATATTCATTAAAAAATAGATTTCATTTGCAATGAGAACATTTTAAATATAGCTAATTATTTCATAAATGTATAAAAGTTTTTAAAAGGAAGAAGAAACCAGAGGATGAATGATAATAAAAAAATAGATATTATTGAAGGACTTATACACTTTTATGCGAGAAAATCGTAATATTCCGTAAAATATAAAGAAACTGTATATGAATATGTGTGGTTATATAACACGTTTTGACGTAGGAAAATCTATTTTTGGCTAGGATAGCCATGTCATCCTGATGAAACTTCCTTTAGGCAGCTTCCTACTGAATAATATTTCTGTGAGTGATATTACAAGAGAATTACCTTAAAGTATCACGGAGTTCTAACCCACGGAACGACTATCCTAAGATATCGTGTATGATCAGAGACGTATCCTAAGATAACCATAGATATCTGCACCCCAAAGAGACTTAACCCAGTCTAGGAATCTAAGGAGGAGGATAGGTGAGGAGCCGTTACATATATTGCGATTAGTCAACTATACAATCTATCAAACGACACTTAATATTAACTGTTCTTGAGAAAAGGGGAAAAGAAGAAGAAGAAGAAGAAGAAGAAGAAGAAGAAGAAGAAGAAGAAGAAGAAGAAGAAGAAGAAGATGAAGAAGAAGAAGAAGAAGAAGAAGAAGAAGTTCTTGATAAAATAACTGAATTTTTACATAATGAAAAATATTGAAAATAATTCAATTTGATTTTCAATGGATATAAGATTTTCGCCATCACTGTTTATCTATATTCCCTTAATCAGTTAGAACCCATAAAACATATTCTGCATAGGGATATTTTTACTCAAATCAGTGCTTTTGCTTTTAAAGGCATATGAGAAATTCCACTAAATCCGAAAAACTTTATATCGATGGAAGGCAAATAAGATTAGTTATATGTTAATATCTATTTACTTTCTTTTTATGCTATAATATTTTGTTTGGACTAAAATAGAATACTTTTAGGTCAATGATTAATTTTTTACACGAACAAAGCAATGAAAAGTAAACATATTTCCTCAACAATCTCTAACATGAATGGTAAGATGATGATGATGATGATGATGATGATGAGGATTATTATTATTATTATTATTATTATTATTATTATTATTATTATTATTATTATTATTATTATTATTATTGCTTGCCAAGATAAAAAGTAAAAATAATATAAATGCGACAAGGTATTGTGATAGAATGAAGTGAGAAAGATTTGTCTGAAGATTGAAGAATTAAGTGTCAAGGATAGACATAAGTTTATTGTTTTTAAATGTCATAAACTCACTAAAAACATTTAACAGCTCCAGACATATAAGAAAGACAGAATTCCAATCCTAATGTTTTTATATATATTTCATAATTTTGATAGATCTAAGTCGAGCTTGATAAATAATGAAAGGATATTACATATATCTAAAAAATCATTAATATACCCTTTCTCTGAAAGTACAACAAATAACAACAATGCAATAATCTCATAATAAAGGTATATTAATGTCATGTAATTCTAGATAGCTGCAGCCAGGTAACTGATCTGGAAAACATATCCCTGTTTGAAATATCTCTATATAGTATTTAAAGACGTTTAAACTCTAAAGTATTTCTGGACGAATGAATTGAATATATAAACAAAAATATAACAATAATTTCTACTATTCAAATATTCTAGTATACCAAAATAGAAATCAAATGATTTATAAATTCTTAGAACATTATAGAAATCATCTTCCTATTTCATAGGCATAAGCAAATAATAACAGAAAGTTGATGCACCTACGTAATCTCTCTCTCTCTCTCTCTCTCTCTCTCTCTCTCTCTCTCTCTCTCTCTCTCTCTCTCTCTCTCTCTCTCTCCCCTTCTTCTTCTTCTTCTTCTTCTGAGTATAATATCCCATCTTAATATTTTCGGATTTTGAGTTAATATATTGCATCTTAATAATATTATCTTCAGCAACTCGCATAGAAACTTTTCAAAATGTTGCCCATGCATCAGAAGATAGTTAAATAATATTCTCGGCAACTCACGTTAACATTTTTGAAAATATTGACTATGCATCAAAATAAAAGCACATATGATCCGTCAGTTTTGTTTACATTTCCCATTAACCCCAGCTTACCGAAGTTGTTGACAGTGAATAAGTTATATCATCCACTCTCGCATTCGACGAGTCCCAGATTGAAGTGTTGATCGGTATGTTTAGATTGTTTGGCTTACAAGCTTAGCTTTGTGATAACTCAATATTAGATACAATCCACTTCAGACTGATACAATTTGAAGAGGAGTCGATGAGGATGGTCCGGGAGTTTCTTGGAAGCATGAATATGAAATGAATCTAGAAAATATTTGGAACCTGTTTTATAAGAATTAACTGCCAAGATATTTCCACTCATTTTATGCTTTTGAAACCCGGAAGACTATACAAATATTACATATATATATATATATATATATATATATATATATATATATATATATATATATATATATATATATATATATATATATATATATATACATATATATATATATATATATATATATATATATATATATATATATATATATACATATATATATATATATATATGAATATATATATATATATATATATATATATATATATATATATATATATATATATATATATATATATATAAATATATATATATATACATATATATATATATATATATATATATATATATATATATATATATATATATATATATACTATTGGAACAGTTCTACAATGATATAAGACGTGTGTACAAAGTAAATGTATTTTTGTAGATTATACAAAGTACTTTTAGAGCTTTCATACATTATCCGTGGACTTGGTCATTAAAATGTTTATAAGAATACAAGTCAGGTACTGATGTAAGGAAGATAGAAATATATAGGCAATTCAAATACATAGCCATGGAGGTAAAAGAGATTAAAACTAATTACAAAACCGTGTCAGGTTGTTGGGCTCTTGTTCTTGCCAAAATTCCCTGAGATCTTGTGGGTGGTAGTTCTGGTCGTTGGTAATTTGAACTGTGTATACAGGATGTACCTGTGAAGGAGGGACAGGGGAGGAAGTATCTCTTATCTTGGCACATATATTTCTACAATCAAGGAATTAGCCTCGCCTACATATTTCCTCACTGATGTTGGTATCTTCTCTCACTCCCTTGTTATCCTCAAATACCTTGCTTAAAGAGATCACAGCACCTTCTATCGTTCTCCTCATTTCCCTTTCACGATATCTGTAAATGATTTCTGCCTTGTTAAATTCTATCGCGTGGCTTTTCTTCCAAGTCTGTCGAGCAGAAGTTCAGATGTCTCCCCTATTTTCTGATTAGTCCTTCCTTCGTATTTATGTCAGTGCTATGAGTGAATGTCCCCTTGACACTTTGAAGTTTTTATTGTTCCTGTGATTCTCCGATTC
>NC_090731.1:20240096-20242596 GCF_036898095.1 Palaemon carinicauda | reverse complement strand
CGAGGCAGTTCTATGTTTAAAAAGCTTTATAAATGAAAATTAAAGTATTTTGAAATAGGTGTAGACAATTATTTTAATATGTAGAGCGAAAAATGAGATTTTAAATTAAACTGTTAAAGCATCATTATACTGATTGATAGAAAGTAATGCTTATAATGCCATCATGCATAAATGCTTTGCAAGCTTACTATAAGTGGGCAATGAAAACAGCATTATTATTTTTTGTTCTAGTATTTGCAGCTTGACAATACATAATAGTTTTTGGAAAAAAAAAATTTAGTGACTTCTTATGTTGGAATTATTTTGTCAATATCCTAAATTGTAAAACGAGCGAATGCTTTGATAATAAATATCAAGTAATAACTGTTATTATTATTATTATTATCATTATTATCATTATTATTATTATTATTATTATTATTATTATTATTATTATTATTATTATTATTATTATTATTATTATTATTATTATTATTATTATTATTATTATTATTATTTAAAAACGTTGATGTCATCCTTCTGTATTATTTTCAGCCATTAGTGTGTTTGACAATGTTCGACCTGATTTTAGTCATCCATACCTAAGGTAATAATTAAAAAATAAAAAAGATATAAAATTAATTGCATTCCTTATGCTATAGCTATTCTTCCACCTCCCTTATTTACATATATTTCCTCCAGCAGATGAAACCCTTATGGAAATTATACCTGCATACCATTTGCTTTACTCAAAGCTATAACTTATAATTTATTGCAAGTATCAAGAATATGAACCTAACTCGCAGTTGTTTTATACAATAAACTACAAAAGCGAAAAGAATTACTTTGAATCTATATCGCAAGTGCTTCAATTTATATTCTACTTAACTACTACTAATTTTCCTCGTCATCTTTCTCTGTTTTGCTTTATTCAGTCTGACGATTCTTCAACTCGCAGTCACGTTGAGCCAAGGATTTCATGCTACAGTATAACATATTTACTATTCTTTCTGAAATATTACTTTATAGTGGATAACTTGTTTATATCCATAATATCTTTCAGTAATAACATTCTACAAAACAAGTGCTTAACTTCCCTAACACGTCCATGTGATTACAAATGGATATATATGATTGAATAATGACTGGCAGCTTCAAAACAATAATCGTCCAGTATAAAACTATGCAACATATTTGTTGCTTCAATTAATAATTTTTAGCCTAACAGAATTACGGTTTGCCTCCCCTAATAAAAGATACAATCTTATACTATGTTACGGCTGAGGAAGAAGTTAAAATAAGAAGAAATATGTTCTTTAACAGTATTAAAGATAAAAAAAAACTATCAATCATAAAGGCATTTTAAAGACCAGTAAATCATAACTGGTGAACATGTTGGTAGTGTTCTAATTTTAATATATCTTTAAAAGTGGAAATGTAGAATGTTAAGGGTTGATATCATTTTATATATACTTTGCAGTTAGATCTAATAAACTATTTGAGTGGTCTCCCAATTTTTCTAAAAGCTATGCATATTGGAAATGTATCATTTATGAAAAAGTTAAATGGTTTTTGGTCAATCATAACTCGAAGTCTAAAAAAGAAAATATAAAAAACGTCAAAAAGATACAAGACAACCTTGCTATTTTTTATCTATATCACTTTTGTTGCATGTAAATGAAGGCAAACCAATTGTTTCTGTTACAAAGTATTTTTTTCCTGAAAGGGTAACTTCTGACAAGCGAATTTTACGGAAGCACAATTTCCTTTCAATTGTGTCAGGTGTCGTTCATTTGAAGGGAAACCCGGTGTCAGAAAGGCTTTTAGGGCTAGAGAGCTGTTCGTTTTATATTTCGACCTTATAGGGAAAGGCTCTGCAGCCTTACAAAAAGTCTTTGCATAGAATAATTTTCCTGAAGATACAAGATGAACTTAATACTACTACTGTATTACCAAGAAGGAAATAATGATAAAAGTAAATCTTTTTTTAGTATCATATATAAATTAAAATATTCTAAAAGATTTTTTTCCTATCAAGATAAAATCAGTTATATATACACAATTAAGGCCTTAGGTCATATTTTTTTTTTTTTTTTTATATTCTTCAACCGCTTAAATAAATTTCTTAATTTTCTGTTTTCCAATCAACTAAAAACATTGATCTTTCTCGTATTTAATCTTAATAATTTACTTATTAAAATGATTTACAAATGAAAATATTTTGAATAAGATCTACATAAGCTCCATATATTCTTTTTCATATGAAAAAAGAGCAGGTATTCATATAAGTAATTACGAAGTTGGAAGGAAGTTATATGTTACCCTCTGTGTGTTTGTGTTTGTTTTCCATCTGTCTTGTAGTCACCACTGTTAGAAATACCAACACCTAAAAGGTGTAATCTGAAAAATGCCTAGCGGTAGTTAGATAATTCTAAAACAAGTATTTACTGAAGGAATAAAAGAATCGATTTTTTTTTTTTTGTAAAATACGAAAAATGTCATGCTTATGTTTTTTTTTTAT
>NC_090731.1:20227596-20235096 GCF_036898095.1 Palaemon carinicauda | reverse complement strand
AGAGATGCATCTTCTTTCAGAGGGCAGATTCTCCAGGGACCCCACCTGTTGGTGGGTAACTCATTCTTGGCGAGAAACGTAGGATCCGGAAACAGGTTCAGCTCCCCCCCATCCAGGAACTGAACACGACCTGCCTCTCTCGAGAGGGCTACGATCTCACTAACCCTGGCCCCGGACGCGAGTGCAAATAGGAAAATAACTTTTTGCGTTAAATCCTTTAACGCACATTCTTCATTGCTCAACAGGGAGGCGAAATGAAGAACTTTGTCTAAAGACCATGAAATGGGCTTTGGAGGTGCTGAAGGTCTGAGCCTAGCGCAGGCTTTCGGAACTTTATTAAAGATCTCGTTACCTAGGTCGATCTGGAAGGCAAATAAAATGGGTCTCATCAAAGCCGATTTACATACTGAAATCGTGTTAGCTGCCAATCCTTGGCCATGGAGGTGGATGAAGAAAGATAAGCAGAAGTCTGTTGAGATCTCCTGCGGATTCTTTGCCTTTACAAAGGCCACCCACTTTCTCCAAGATGACTCATATTGCCTTCTAGTCGATTTGCACTTGTATTCCTCTAGGAAGTCTATGCTAGCTCTCGAAATCCCGAAACGCTTTCTCACCGCTAGGGCGAGAAAATCATGAGCTGCAGGGTCTGGGTTTTCTGTAATGAAGCGCAGACAGTCGACTTCTGGACTCGCTGGGTCAGAACTGGATGTGGTAGCGGCACGAACTTCATCTGTAGTTCCAACGCCAAGGGGAACCACATACTGTTCGCCCACTTGTGGGCCACTATTGCCGCTACCCCCTTGAAGGATCTCAGTTTGTTAAGGACCCTCAACAGAAGGTTGTGAGGAGGGACCAGATAAATCCTGGACCACCTGTTCCAGTCGAGGGACATTGCGTCCACTGCTTCCGCTAAGGGGTCCTCGTACGGGGACACGTACAGGGGCAACTTCTTGTTGTCTTTCGTCGCAAAGAGGTCTATTTGCAGTTCTGGGACTTGATTCAGAATGAAGGAAAATGATCCTGCGTCTAAAGACCATTCCGACTCTATCGGTGTGAACCTGGATAGAGCGTCCGCTGTCACATTGCGGACTCCTTGAAGGTGAACTGCCGACAGGTACCACTTCTTCTTTTCTGCCAATCGGAAAATGGCTAACATCACTTGGTTGAGAGGTGGTGACCTCGACCCTTGTCGATTCAAGCATCTCACAACCACCTCGCTGTCTGTCACCAACCTTATGTGGATCGAGTGACGCGGGGAGACTTTCTTTAAGGTAAGGAGCACTGCCATAGCTTCTAGAAAGTTTATATGAAAGGTCCTGAATAGCTTGGACCAAGTCCCCTGGACTTTTTTCCGATGAGAGTGACCTCCCCATCCCTCCTTTGAGGCGTCTGAGTGAATCGTCATCGACGGGGGAGGTGGCTGAAGAAGAACCGACTTCTTTAGATGTCTGGCTTGGGACCAAGGTCTGAGAAGAGTACGTAGCCGAGGCGGCACTGGTCTTCTCAGGTCTCTTCGCGCGTTTGATGCATACCTTCTCCAAACTCCGGTTGCATCCTTTAGCTGTGCTCTTAGCACTGGGTCTGTCACTGAAGCAAACTGGAGAGAGCCTAGTACCCTCTCCTGTTCGCGTCTTGATATCCTTTTGGAATCTAGAAGTCTCTTGACAGAGCCCGCTATCTCCTTCCTTTTCTTCATTGGGATGGAGAAACTATGTGACAAAAGGTCCCAGTGGATTCCCAGCCACTGGAACTTTTGGGATGGAGAAAGTCGAGACTTTTTCTTGTTGATCTTGAAGCCTAGGTACTCTAGGAACTGGATCACCTGACTGGAAGCTTGTAAGCATTCGGTCTCGGATGCTGCCCACACCAGCCAGTCGTCCAGGTAGGCTACTACCTGAATTCCCTTTAGGCGTAATTGTTTGAGAGCTGCGCTCGCAAGCTTCGTGAAAATCCTTGGGGCTATGTTTAGCCCGAATGGCATGGCTCTGAAGGCGTACAGTTTCCGTTGTAGCCTGAACCCTAGGTAGGGGGAGAGTCGACGGCTGATTGGGATGTGCCAATAGGCGTCTGACAAGTCTATAGAGACTGAGTATGCCCTCTTGGGCAGTAAGGTCCTTATGTGTTGCAGTGTTAGCATCTTGAATTTGCAATTCACTATGAACTTGTTGAGTGGTGACAAGTCCAGAATGACTCTGAGCTTTTCCGAGTCTTTCTTGGGAACACAAAACAGCCTCCCTTGGAATTTGATGGACTTCACCTTTCGGATCACATTTTTCTCCAACAGTTCTTGAACGTACTCCTCCAAAATGGGGGTGGAGTGTTGGAAAAACCGAAGGCATGGGGGTGGAGTGCTGTACCAGCTCCAACCCAGTCCATTCTTGAGTAGGCTTTGGGCCCAGGGATCGAAGGTCCAGCGATCCCAAAATTTCATTAGTCTCCCTCCTACCGGTATCGTTTCACTTGGACTGCCGTCCTGAGGTCTTGCCTCCCTGACCACGACCACTTCTGAATCCCCTTCCCCTTGAGGGGCGCCTAGACGAGCCTCTGGCTGCTCCTCTAGGCTTTGCACGAAAGGAAGAAGACTGTCCTTCGAACGTTGGGGTGAATGTGGTTGACTGACCTGGCACAGCCTGGGGTACCCACTGAAAAGTAGTCGGGGTTTGTGCCACCATCTGGGGCACTGGAGGCAAAGGCAATTGCAGTTGCTGTTGCTGTCTATAAGGCTTGGCTGGCCGAGACGGTAGCCTAGTCCTCATATTCTTCCTCTTTGGTTGAGGACCCTCATCCGGGGAAGATTTTCTTTTGATAGCCAGGCCCCACTTCTGGAGAAGGTTTCTATTCTCCACGGCGGCCTTATCAACAACCTCTTTGACCACATCGGTAGGGAAAAGGTCTTTTCCCCAAATGTTGGAGGATATTAACTTCCTTGGCTCGTGTCTCACCGAAGCCCCGGTGAACACGAACTCCCTGCAAGCTCTCCTTGCCTTGACGAAGCCATAAAGGTCCTTCGTCACTGTGGCTAGGTGAGACTTAGCCACAACCATGAACATTTCATGGACCTTAGGGTCACTTGCCATCGTCTCAAGAGTAGTCTGATGAGACATTGAGGCAGCCAGTCTTTCTTTTGTCTCGAACTCTCTTCGTAAAAGAAATTCGGACAACTTGGGGAGGTCCTCGCCGAATTGCCGTCCGGCAATATCAGCCTCCAACTTTCCCACTGAGAATGTCAGATGGACATCCTTCCAGTCCTTGTGGTCCATAGGCAGAGCCAGCGACAAGGGTTTACACTCCTCCAGGGAGGGGCAAGGCTTGCCGGCCTCGATTGCCTTTAGGACAGCCGCAAACCCTTTTTGTAAAAAGGGGAAGGCTCTATCAGAAGAGGACACAAAAGAAGGGAGCTTCTTGCTCAATGCTGCTACCTTCGAATTCGAGAAGCCCCTCTCTTTCATCGAGGATGAAAGTAGGGCTTGAGCCTTAGCATGGTCCATAATAATGACCTCTTTCGGCTCTGTCTCCTCCCTTGAAGCTGGTTCTTTTCTCAGCCGGACATAGCAGTCCGGATATGATGCCTTGCTGGGCCAGAATTCTACCTCCTCTAGGAGAACTGAACCCAGCTTATCCGAAATGACGATCTTACCAGTCGTCATTGGCATGTGCTCAGCATACCTCCATGGGTTAGCATCTGAGCATATGGGAAGGTCTTTCACATTGAGCCTTTTCCGGGGCCCATGTGATTCTGCTAGGGACTGCATACGCAGTTCCATTGCAGCCGCCTTCTCCTGATTCTCCTTCTGCATTTGTTGGATCATTCCAACAATCGAAGAGAGGGCCTGTCCCAGTTCTACTGGGAGACCAGCGGATGTTGAGGGGATGGGCTCCGGCATCTGAACCGGAGTAGCCGACACCTCGTCGACCCCATCCTCTGCGACATCCGGGGTTTGAACTTGATCCTGACCTTCTGCCAGGAGGTCTTCTTCCAAACCTTCGTCCAGGTCAGACATCCTGTCACACAACTGGATGTCTTGCATCGCATCTGCGACTTCCTCGTCCACCTGGACTAGGTCTTGGGGGATCTCCTCTTGAGGCTGGGGAATCACTGCTTCAGCTGATGCCTGGGGAAAAAGATACGCCCTCATCTTCTCACTAGGAAGATAAGGGCCAGAGGTGTTCTTCTTGAAGCCCCTTACCCAAGTACGGAGCTTTTCCCTAGCTATATCCCTTGATTCCGCCGTTCTAGGGGAATCAAAAGCCTCAGTAATCAGGTTAGTGCATACAGTACATACCTGAGGGTCCCAATACTGGAGATCATCCTTGGAGACAGCGCATGCTGCGTGTCTCCTACAACACTCATGTCCGCAGAGGTTCCTGCTACGGACATTGCAGAAAACATTTTCGCACTTCGGAGGGTCCTCCTGTAAAGAGAAAAAATTTCCATGAGTATCAAGTGAACTATGTATCACTAGATATGCATAGTATAGCATAACAATTCATAAAGGAAAGACACACACTTGTGTTTCCCTCACAACCCATTGTTGCAGCTTTCCAGATAATAAAATCAAAATTGGTTTATCTCTACTAGAGTAACCAATGCAAGGTTTCCAGAGGAAACTGGTGGAGCTCACACCTAGGCAATGATTTTAAAATCCTGGATAATAGACGGTGAAGACTCTGCTTCCTGTCTGAGGGCAACAGCAAAGGGCTGTGCAAGAAAACACAATAGTGTTAGAAGATACAGTGCTGTACCTAAACTTTTACTATAGTTTTCTTCTTACTGTATATGCTATACAGAAGAATACTAGTACAGTATAGGAGGATGTGTGCCGGCCTGCCTTTGCCGGCCGGCACACACCACAATTAGCTTTAAAGTATACTACTTAACAGCTATAGGGCGGCAGCCTTCTGGTTCAAATGCCTGTGCCGGCGGCAGTAGCTGCCGGCCAGCAACAGCCAGTGTTGGCCGGCAATGACTGCCGGCCAGTAACTACACAAGGTAGTACCTAGCTGCCGGCCACACTCTTGGTGACCGGCAGACAAGGACTGACATAAGCCGGCCGGCAAAGGTACAAGACCGATGCCAGCCGGCAGCAAAAGAACCAGAAGACTACACCTGCCCGGCTGTCTGCCTCATAGGCCGGCAGCCGGGACAGGTACAGCACTAGAAGAAAATAGAATGGATGCCGGGATAAGAGTGTACACGACCCCCCAAGCCCGGCAACCGAAAGAGTGCATATAAGGAAGGGGAGAAACTTAATTCAGGCTTCCTTGACCAATGCCGTCCGGCTCTGTCGGCAGGCATGGATGAGGGACCAAGAGAGGTCCGGGCAGCACTCGAAAACATAAGACCCTTGCCGGCCAGCATCTCAGCCGGCCGGCAATGGCCTTAGTCAATTCCATATCCCAACCTATACTAGGTCCAGAAGTAGAATGACGTACAGTACAGTAATACCCCTGCCAGCCAGCTCTGCCGGCCGGCAAGGTACAGTACAGTAATGGCAAGGCCATTACGGAGATAGAGGGGGAAGGGACAAAAGGGTCCTGCCAACCTTGCTTTAGTGACAGATCACCCGCAGCCAAGAACTCTGTCTTAGCCTAAGGGAGATCTAAGGGAAAGGGCCAGCAATACTTGCCAGCTTCCCAAAGCACCAAAGCAAGGAAGGCGTTGCTATTCCCAAGGGAAGATTTTATCCTCCCCAAGAACAGCAACAGGACTTAGTCTGGTCGATCACAAAAGGAGGAATCATACTACAGAAACCTTCGGTAGTGACCTAAGGGAGCTAAGCTCCCTTTATAAGTGTTAGGTCAGCGAGGGGAACTCTGCCCCAAGCCAGACAACACGGACTCAGACTAAAAAACTCTGTTGTTCTGTCCCTCTTTGAACCAGACTCTGCTGGAACAGGAAGGTACAGTAACACCCTAGTATAGTTTTATCGAAAATAAATTCGGAAAAAAACCACTTAGGGATAAGCCCAAGGCTTAAACAGAGGGAAAGGGATTGCATACCTTCTCCGAAGAAAAGAAAGCAACCGGGGAGAATAATAAAGTATACTAAGGCTCCATAAGCAATTAACCTAGGCACCAAGAGAATCGATTACCTAATTCACCGAAACTCTCACGTATACAATCTTGGAAATATTCCACACAGTCTAAAATGTATAAAATATAGCCTAAAGCTTTAATAAACTTTTAATTACACTCGGAAAAAACAAAATCATGCATTAAGTACTAGGACCAAACGACTAGGCTACATGGCCTAGCGTAGGCCAGAATGGCGAATACTTCGCCAAATAATACTAAGCACGAAAGGAAATCCTATGTAAAGCTAAATAGCTAAAATTTATTAAGCAAAACAACCAGGAATGTCACTCTGACTAACTAATTTATACCTAGCGAGTGACAGTGTCCAGGACACCTCTGGTAGGCTACGGCTCTTGTATCAAAGATTAATCCTATTAATCACTCAAAATTTTACCAAGAGCCTACATTTATACATAACAGACACTATACTCAACTTATCCGAGGCCAACGAAGACGGAGAAGCCATGAAAAGTTGAATAAATCCAAGATTTGCGAGAAAAACAGGAAAAAACACCGAGTTGTTAAGCTACGCAAAAAGGAATACAGATGGCGCCAGGATTGGCGCCAGGCACGCATACGAATCGGGGGATTGGGAGGCCTTGGGAGCGGCTCCCCCCTTTTTCTTCCCGAATTCGTATCTCGTCAATCTCCCTCCTACGAGACGAATCTCTATTTAGGTAGTAGATTGCCATGTGACGTGTCTAGAATACGTCCTCTGATATGTCGCGATATCCCTTTCACGAGGGATACTCGCTCCAGGAGTTAGAATTCTGGTACCTTAAGGTAAATTCTCTGGGAATATCGCCGTAGTTGTAATATACCCTAGGAAGCTACCCTATAGGAACTTCCATCAGGACGACATGGCTTGAGCCCAAAAATATAGATATAGATATATACATACATACATACATATATATATATATATATATATATATATATATATATATATATATATATATATATATATATATATATATATATATATATATATGTCTGTGTGTGTGTGTGTATGTGTGTGTGTGTGTGTGTATGTATAAAATGAGAGAGAGAGAGAGAGAGAGAGAGAGAGAGAGAGAGAGAGAGAGAGAGAGAGAGAGAGAGAGAGAGAGAGAGAGAGAGAGTGAGAGAGAGCTTATTCATCTTGCAGGTTTCTCTGAAAAAAAAGAGGATTGCTTAGTTTGACTGTTTCAAGTTGGTTTTTTTTTCCAGTGTACTGCAAGAACTCCACTTCTGGGCTTGAAATTCTTAAGACGAAAAGAGTTAGCCATTTTGAAATTATTTCATTTTTTCTTTCCATTCTAACGAGTTTTTTGGACTACTCCGTTCATAATCAATTTACTTAAAAACCTTAAATCATATTATATCCAAGTATTACACGTTAAACAAAAATTACTATTGATATATAAGGTAAAATTGTTTGGTAAA
>NC_090731.1:20210096-20215096 GCF_036898095.1 Palaemon carinicauda | reverse complement strand
AATATACATATACTATATATATATATATATATACATATATGCACATATATATTAGATATAAAGTATATGTATGCATATAAATTTACATACACACACACACACACACACACATATATATATATAATATTATATATATATATATATATATATATATATATATATATATATATATATATATATATATATATATATATATACATATGTATTTATATATATATATATATATATATATATATATATATATATATATATATGCGTGTGTTTATATATGTATGTAAATACATATATATATATATATATATATATATATATATATATATATATATATATATATATATATATATATATAAATATATATATACATACATATACTATCTCTCTCTCTCTCTCTCTCTCTCTCTCTCTCTCTCTCTCTCTCTCTCTCTCTCTCTCTCTCTCTCTCTCTCTCTCTCTCTCTCTCACTCTCTTTATATATATATATATATATATATATATATATATATATATATATATATATATATATATATATATATATATATATATATATATATATATTTATATACATATATAAATTTTCTATTTGCTAGAGAATATGATTTCAAAATAATCAATCCTAATTTTGTTATAACCTCATAAATCATGTAAAACAAATTGGGAACTTCTATTAATCAGTGATCTCTCTCTCTCTCTCTCTCTCTCTCTCTCTCTCTCTCTCTCTCTCTCCTCTCTCTCTCTCTCTCTCTCTCTCTCTCTCAGGTGGGTTTATGAACACAGCGTTGCAAAAAAAATGCATTAAGTATTTTTGAATTAAGCTAATTAATTTCTCTGGAGATGCTAATGACCCACAGTTAATGGAATTAGAATATTTGATATCAAACCTCTGTTCAAAAGGCAGCTGGAATTTATTAATGTTTGCTTGGTATAAAATATATATTTTTCGCTTTATGTTATCCCATGAGATACTCTCATTTGGTTTAATTTCTTTTTCTATTTTCCTCTCACCCTTTTGTTTCCATATAATTTAATTCACAGAGAGAGAGAGAGAGAGAGAGAGAGAGAGAGAGAGAGAGGAGAGAGAGAGAGAGAGAGAGAGAGAGAGAGAGAGAGAGAGAGAGAGAGAGAGAGAGGTCTTACACTATAAATATAAAGTCAATTGGTCATTAGAATCTGTCATAATTAGAACTTTTAAACTATTAGTTTGAGGGAATTGTTGTTAATTAATCGTACATTTCAATAAATACACTATTAAAAATATCCTTAACTATGGTAAATTCCTGGAAACATTTATTCCTGGATTTATACCGTTTTAATAACGGATATCTGGACGTTAAGGAGTGATATTACGGTCACCAACCCGTAAGAATGATAAAAAAGTAAGGTAAATTACGATCGCCTGTATTTTACTGAAATACGGCCCAGAACAGATTTTTTTTTTAATCAAACTTATTCATATATAACTCAAGTGATATATATCATTTTAGGATAATTTTGGCATTTAGTATATATAGTTTTTATTATTTCTCATAGATTTTTTTTTCATTCACACAAAATCATACTATTTCATTTGGTCAATGGCTGTTTACAGTAGCAAACAGAAAAACATACACTGTCACAGCAGATTTCACCATTCACCTTCCAAGTCGTTTATGAACACAGTAAAATCTCAATATCACGATACACCTTGTATACCTACCTACGTATATGATTCAACAGTTACACCCAACATATACATAGTAGTCAAGCAGCATTCACTTTTATACTGTTAAAATAAACCCTAATTCTAATCAGATATTTTCCGTAAAAAAATATGCTGTTCTCAGCCGTATTTCAGTAAAATACAGTCGACCGTAATTTGTACCCTACTTTGTCATTATCTATTACGGGTTGGTGACCGTAATACCACTCATTTACGTCAATATATCCGTATTTAAAACGGTATATGCCTGGCAACATTTATTCCAGGATTTTTACCCTTTCTACAGCAAATTTATAACATTGTAGTATATCCGTCTACAGAACCACTTTCCTTTACAATGAAATGAAAGTGGAAGTTATAATTATTCTCCAAATTCTTGTAGTTTTTCCTTATTTCCATTCCTCACTAGGCTATTTCCCCTGTTGGAACCCTTGAGCTTATAGCATCTTGCTTTTCCAACTAGGGTTGTAGCTTAATAATAATAATAATAATAATAATAATAATAATAATAATAATAATAATAATAATAATAGTAACAGTAATACTACTACTACTACTACTACTACTACTACTACTACTACTACTACTAATAATAATAATAATAATAATAATAATAATAATAATAATAACAGTAATACTACTACTACTACTACTACTACTACTACTACTACTACTACTACTACTAATAATAATAATAATAATAATAATAATAATAATAATAATAATAATACTACTACTACTACTACTACTACTAATAATAATAATAATAAAAGCAGAGCATCATAATCATGAAAACCCATTCAACAAACGTGAAGAGACTCACTCGAAGGGGCTGCATGGAACCGAGAACCCTGGTAGCTTTCATTACTTGACATTTGGAAGAGGATGGAAAAGCCTTCCAGCGCGAACTGCATTGGGCATCTTTGATAAAGGCCCTGGAGGAGTGATTCCTGGATTAGGTTAAGGGGATCATCTTTTCTTCCGGAGTTTTGTTGGAAAACTTCTCGTTTTCAAAGTCATTTATCAAATGATTTTTTGAAATTTGAAAATATATAAATCGTATTATAAATATTTCTATTTTGTAATTATATTTCTATTGTATTTCCCTTGATATTCCAGTGTATTTTCATGGTTCAATGTCGTTCTATCCTGAGAGCCATTAGTCGGTGACGGGAGCTGAGGAGGCATGGATGTAAAGACGGTTCCTAGAAAAGTAACTTTATTTAAAGACAAGACAGGTGTATATATTCATGTATATATATATATATATATATATATATATATATATATATATATATATATATATATATATATATATATATATATATATACATATATATACATATATTATATATATATATATATATATATATATATATATATATATATATATATATATATATATATATATATTTATATGTGTATGTATATATATTTATATATGTATATATATAAATATATATATATAGATATATATATATATATATATATATATATATATATATATATATATATATATATATATATATATATATATGTTTATATATATATATATATATATATATATATATATATATATATATATATATATATATATATATATATATCTATATATATATATGTATGTATGTATATATATTTATATATGTATATATATATAAATATATATATATATATATATATATATATATATATATATATATATATATATATATATATATATATATATATATATATATATATATATATAAAATATATTGCCTGGAAACTTAGTCCCAGTATTAAGCTGGAGTTAATAAAATACTAACGCATCTCTCTCTCTCTCTCTCTCTCTCTCTCTCTCTCTCTCTCTCTCTCTCTCTCTCTCTCTCTCTCTCTGCCTAGGTAGAGTTGATTAATACGGTTGTAATTTACATTATAAGATTTAGAAAATAGTCATATTTATCAAGAAAATATTGGACAAATTTATAAGATATAAAAAGCTGAGAGCGAGATCGCAATGGATCTGTAAATTGAGGGTAAATGATCAACCACGACGTCCAAATACAAAAGCTATCTAATAAAAGATTATTATAGTTTAAGAGGTATGAATAAATTTCAACTAAAGGTCGGTCATTTTACTCAGTAAATTTGGAAAAAAGGTCATTTGCATGAATTCATTTAGTGAAAAGACATCACAATCTCATCAGGGTATATTTGTAGTAAAATATTTCAGGATATTGACATTAAATTGTTAGCATATATAAAACTTCTGTAACTAAAAGTTAATATTACTTAATTTAGGGAAAACCAATCAAAATTGATGCAGGACATAAATCTTAACAAAATTTTCAGGAACCTAAAATTGAATTATTACCTTATATGAAACTTTAGTAACTCAAAATTAGAATATCCCATTGAATCCATCATCAGAGAATTTAATTCATTAAATCTTATGGAAATAGGAACATAGGTAAATAATGATCACTCTAAATGAAACAAATCTCGTTTGAATCTATTAGCTATTTTTAGTTCAGTACACTTTAGAAGGAGTAGCTAGGACTTGTTGGCTAAATATGACTGTCAACGTAATGACAAAACTACTATTATTCTTTAAAAATTATCGTCTATTGCAGAATTTAAGGACTGAAAATGAATATGAGTAAATCTATAATAATCAATGAAAATGGAGCCAACAAATAGGAATTATGGACGTACCTCTATTGATCTGGAATTTAAACCAATTTATTCAGACTATCTGTCGTCAACTAAAAAATTTGCTAATAACTTGGCATTAGAATAAAGAAAAGGGTGATTTCTTTTCTGACTTTGAATAGTTATGACTTCTCCAACAACTGACTAATTATTATCGAAATACAAATTGGGCTTGATCCAAAGATAATGACCAAATTCATTTGAGACTTGAATTACAGTTTTTGATTTGTATACCAATCAAGGTCAATTCATTTGTTTTATGATATGAAAGCAAAAGATAAAAATGTTTGTCCATTACATTTCCGATAGTGATTACCAGTTAACCGAAAAGTATTATCCCTTCATTTATGTAAACGATATCAAGTCTGCATAATTTTAGTGAAGATATTATTCTCTCTCTCTCTCTCTCTCTCCTCTCTCTCTCTCTCTCTCTCTCTCTCTCTCTCTCTCTCTCTCTCTCTCTCTCTCTCTCTCTCTCTCAGAATGAGTGTAGACCCCTGATTTACGATTTATTTCATACTAATTACTTGAAATTTACTTTATTTGTGGCAAACTTTCCAAGAGGTATTCAAATTATTATCTCTGAATCCTGATAACACATTTAAATAGA
>NC_090731.1:20197596-20205096 GCF_036898095.1 Palaemon carinicauda | reverse complement strand
TTAGTGTTTTTCACTCAAGTAAGGTGGTTAAGCAGGGGAAATGCGCTGAAAAGATTTATCAGTCTTCTGGATGAAATTGAGATATTTCTTAATGAAAAGAATAAGATGGTACCAGAACTTACAAATGCTGACTGGCTTTGTGATTGGTCATTTCTTGTAAATCTCACAAGTCATTTAAATAACTTGAATCATAAACTTCAGGGGAATAACCAACTTATTTCTCAGCTAGCCAATTATGTGACAGCTTTCGAACAAAACCTAAAATTGTTTCAGTTACAGATAGTTAAAGGAGAGTTAGGACCCTTCCCAAATTACAAACTTATGTGTGAGAAACACAAAGTATGCAATAGACATTAATATTATGCAGCAAAATTAGGAAAACTTTTGGAGGCCTTTGAGAGTCGATTTGAGGACATAAAGAAAGAAGTCAATGATTTGAAGTTGTTCAGCAACCCCTTTTCTGTATCTCCTGATGAAGTAGAATTCGAAGCACAACTCGAACTGATTGATCTTCAGAATAATGACAGCCTTCGTATCAAGTATAATGAAGGGGACTTGCTCAACTTTTATAATTGCTTGGCCAAAGATCAGTTTCCTTATTTGAGAAACAAAGCTGCTATTTATGCAAGCTTATTTGGCTCTACCTACATATGTGAACAAACATTTAGTCTGCTCAACCAGACCAAGTCAAATATTCGTAGCAGGCTAAGTGATCAAAATCTGCACTCTGTTTTAAGACTGGCAACCACAAATTTCCATCCTAACATAAAAAAAACTTGTACATGAATCTCAGTGTCAAAAATCTCATTAAAACAAAACAGGTGAGCAACTGTGTTTTTTTTTATCTTTAAACATTCTACAAACTATTTATCATTTCATGTAAAATCTAGTCTAGTGGCCCTCGACTAGATATATGTTTGATGATGTGGCCCAAGTAGTTCAAAAGGTTGTGCACCCCTGATCTAGATGTTAATCTCTGTCACCGTCGTTCAGTTAGTTTTTTCTACGCACGTTGCATAAGACTATTCATCATGCTCACCATCTTTCCATATTATACCACAGTGCTCGTAGTGCTAGGCAAACATTTAACTCTAATGTCTGATGCCTTCTTTACCATAAGGTGCAATACTACACAGTACTCCAGAAGTTTTATTCCAGGTCCGACCACATTGTGGAATAATCTTTCTAATCGTCCAGTTGAATCTGTGGAGCACGAGAAGTTCAGACTTGCAGCAAATGTTTTTATATTGAACAGGCTGACATAAGTTTCTCTTCATGGTTTACATATGACTTATCGAATTTAACATTGTTACTGATGTTAAAATAATGTATATTAATTATTCATTGTTTTTCATGTAGTTTATCTATTTCATTATTTCCTTCAATCACTGTCTTTTTCCTGCTCTTCTAAGTATGGTTATACCTTAGCTAATACTACTACTACTACTACTACTACTACTACTACTACTACTACTACTACTACTACTACTACTAATAATAATAATAATAATAATAATAATAATAATAATAATAATAATAATAATAATAATGTTTATATGCACACATTAATACAAAGGATATGTAATTTTGATAATAATAATAATAATAATAATAATAATAATAATAATAATAATAATAATAATAATAATAATAATAATAATAATAATAATAACAATGTTTATATGCACACATTAATACAAAAGATATGTAATTTTGTTTCTTCTTCATTAGCTTCAATGCTTTTCATTATTGTTACCAAAATAAACAAATAAATATCCTTATTATAAATGCTGTAAATTTCATAAAATATATAATTATAATCACAACGCATAAGTACCATTAAGTAACTAAATAAATGCATAAGAAGATTACTAAAGCAACATTTTGCAAAACTGGATTTTTTAGTTCGAAAATGTTTGCAAGGGAGGTAAATCCGACAAGCTTCTCCTGTCTCTATGTTGATTTATTAAAATTCTATTCCACCAGACAGACTTGATGGATGGGTAGGCTATCTTTCCAATGATTGATGACTTTATAAATTGATCAAGAGATGGAATAGGGATATATCTGTTTATACTTGTATTAAGTGATAAAATTTGTAGATATATACGACAGGATATAAAAATAGAGATAAGGCGGCATGTAAATCAAATCCAAATGAAATTCCATACATACCACTCCCCCCCGCCACACACACACACACACACACACACATATATATATATATATATATATATATATATATATATATATATATATATATATATATATAAATATATATATATATATATATATATATATATATATATATATATATATATATATATATATATATAAATATATATATATATATATATATATATATATATATATATATATATATATATATATATTTATATATTTATGTTTGTATATATATATATATATATATATATATATATATATATATATATATATATATATATATATGAATACACACACACACATATATACATACATATATATATATATGTATATATATATATATATATATATATATATATATATATATATATATATATATTTATATATATATATATATATATATATATATATATATATATATATATATATATATATATATATATATATATATATATATATATATATATATATATATATATATATATATATATATATATATATATATATATATGCTTGGACGAGGATTAAAAATGGTAGACGAGAATGACCATGAATGGGAGGTAAATCAGTTGTTGTTTGTGGATGATACTGTACTGGTTGCAGACACAGAAGAGAAGCTTGGCCGATTAGTGACAGAATTTAGAAGGGTGTGTGAGAGAAGGAAGTTGAGAGTTAATGTGGGTAAGAGTAAGGTTATGAGATGTACGAGAAGGGAAGGTGGTGCAAGGATGAATGTCATGTTGAATGGAGAGTTACTTGAAAGGTGGATCAGTTTAAGTACTTGGGGTCTGTTGTTGCAGCAAATGGTGGAGTAGAAGCAGATGTACGTCAGAGAGTGAATGAAGGTTGCAAAGTGTTGGGGGCAGTTAAGGGAGTAGTAAAAAAAACAGAGGGTTGGGCATGAATGTAAAGAGAGTTCTATATGAGAAAGTGATAGTACCAACTGTGATAGTACCAACTGAGTTGTGGGAAATGAAAGTGATGGAGAGACAGAAATTGAATGTGTTTGAGATAAAATGTCTAAAGAGTATGGCTGGTGTATCTCGAGTAGATAGAGTTAAGAAAGAAGTGGTGAGGGTGAGAACGGGTGTAAGAAATGATTTAGCTGCTAGAGTGGATATGAATGTGTTGAGGGGGTTTGGATATGTTGAGAGAATGGAAAATGGCTGTCTACTAAAGAAGGTGATGCATGCAAGAGTTGATGGGAGAAATACAAGAGGATGGCCAAGGTTTTGGTGGATGGATGGAATGAAGAAATCTCTGGGTGGTTGGAGGATAGATGTGAGAGAGGCAAGAGACCGTGCTAGAAATAGGAATGAATGGCGAGCGATTGTGACGCAGTTCCGGTAGGCCCTGCTGCTTCCTCCGGTGCCTTAGATGAATTCAGAGATAGCAGCAGTAGGGGATTCAGTATTATGAAGCTTCATCTGTGGTGGATAACGGGGGAGGGTGGGCTGTGGCACCCTAGCAGTACCAGCTGAACTCGGTTGAGTCGCTTGTTAGGCTGGGAGGAACGTAGAGAGTAGAGGTCCCGTTTTTTGTTTTTGATTCATTTGTTGATGTCGGCTACCCCCCAAAATTAGGGGAAGTACCTTGGTATATGTATGTATGTACATATTTACATATATATGGTATATATATAATATATATATATATATATATATATATATATATATATATATATATATATATATATATATATATATATATATATATATATATATATATGTTGGTGCGTGTGTGATGTTTTCATTAAATGAGAAGGTAAAGAAGGTAGTTTTTGATATCTTGATTGACATATTGATAGTCTTGAATTTTAAAACAATCATATATGAAATAATCCAAGCTAATGTTACCTAATAAACATATTTTGGATGATATCAATCCTTAAATTAATTAGGATTTGATTATCATAATCCAAGGAATGCTGGACGAATATAATAATCAACCATGGTCTCCTTATCTCTCTCGTTCTTATCAAAACAGCTGTTCACTACATATGTCGTAATGAATACGGGTTATGTAATGGTTAAATCGGAATTTCATAAATATCGTGAGATTCTCTGGATAAATTTGAATTTTACTCATCTGTAGGTATTTGTGGTATATATTTTTGGTTTTAATCAATACATGCCCATATCTTCTGAAAAGTACAGTCAAGCTTTTAATATAGATTTTATATGATAGAATATCACTGATATGATGCTTGATAACATATAATAATTTCCTCACGTGGTTAATCAACAGCACAATACATTGCACTGATAATGCTATAAGAACTGCGACTATTGAAAATCTTTTTTATCATATCCATACATTAATCCTGATAAATAACTAATATGATAATATTTTCAAACAGACTGGCACTCAGTAGAACGCAAACCTCAGTCGCAGCAGCTAATTTCTCAACCTTTTACTTGACCGTGACCTTGACCATTGGCCTTGACCTTCCAAAATTTAATATTTTCCAGCTTTTTACCAAACAGTTAATTCCTGCAAGTTTCATTACACTATGATTAAAACTGTGACCAGGAAGCTGTTCACAAACAATCACACACAAGGGGGTAAAACATGACCTCCTACCAACTTCGTTGGAGGAAGTAAATATGCAGTAAGAATCAATTTAATGATTATAATCTCCTTGGGCAGATTAGTGACGTCAACAGAGCTTCATTTAGATTTGCATTGTGTTCTGCGAATGATATCACCAGTATCCCAAATTCGCTGGCTTTTTTTATGGACCTACGTTTGATACAGTTCAGCCGCCCTGGCTCAGAATATTACGACCCGTGCAATATTTTTTATGAGGTCAGGTCATGGTATTCTCTTGTTTCAGGGGATCTGGTCTTTCATTCGATGGATTTGAAACATTTACTTTTATTTATTCCATGAAAAACATGTCTCTTCATTGTGAATGATAAAAGGTTTAAATATATATTTTTATTCATAATGATATATGGTTTTAGAATTTTATATGAAATTGCCCCAAAAATATTTTGAAAAATTCTAAACGCTAGTTACCCCAAAATAATATTCAAAATTATTTAATATATATATATTGGAAATTTCATTTATGATTCTATATATTAATGAATCCTCGTATAAATGGAAGTAGATATTTCAGTTCTATACATTTAGTCTTTGGGTAATGTTCTTGATTATGATTTTTTATGAATCAATACTTTATATCGACACTGTTAGAAAAAAAAAACTGTAATTTTAATCGAAAATTCTCCGTAAAAAAGATATTCTCAACCGCATTTCAGTAAAATACAGGCGACCATAATTTTACCTTACTTTGTTATTATCTTTTACGGGTTGGTAATCTTAATACTTCTCATTTACGTCAGTATATCCGTTTTTAAAACGGTAAAAGTCCTGGAATAAATGTTGCCAGAGAATTACTGGTTTTTTAATTCAAACTTTCAACAGTGTACGACCGTGCATGAAACACATGTAGTACAACATATATTCTACAGTAAACATATCGCATGGAAGTACATCGAAAAACTGAATATTGTTTACACTGTTTTAAAAGATATTAATTTTAATCGGAAATTCTCGGTAAAAATAAACTGTTATTATTATTATTGTTGTTGTTACTACTTGCTAAGCTATAACCTTATTTGGAAAAGCAGGATGCTATAAGCCCAGGGGCTCCAACAAGGAAAATAGTCCAGTAAGGAAAGGAAACAAAGAAATATGAAATATTTCAATAACAGAAACATTAAAATATAAACTATAAAAACTTTAACAAACCAAGAGGAAGAGAAATTAGATAGAATAGTGTGCCCGAGTGTACCCTCAAGCAAGAGAACTAACCCAAAGCAGTGGTGGAAGACCATGGTACAGAGGCTATGGCACGCACCACCCATGTTCTTTATGTTTTACGTGTTGGTGACAGCAATATCCCTCCTTTGCGCCAATATATCCGTTTTTAAACGGTAAATGCCTGGCAGCATCTGTGCCAGGATATTTACGGTTTTTTTTTTTTTTTTTTTTTTTTTTTTTTTTTTTTTTTTTTTTTTTACGGCAAATTCTTAAGTGTGGGTTTTCACTGAGGTCCAGTAAAAAGAGTTTGTTATTCTTATGTTGAACCTGAAACATCTATATTGCGTTTTGAACTGATTTTCTGAATTGAAATACTCATCTTAAGATGTGGAAAAGGTCACAAGAAACCAAATATGAGGAAAAATTATGCTTTTTGGTGAGATTCAAAGTCTCAGCGGCAATGGTGCACTTAACATTTGCCTCAACTAACGGTAAAAATCCTGGAACAAATGTTCCCAAACATTTACCATTTGAAAAACGAATATATTGACGTTGAGTGATATTACGTTGGTCAACCCTTTAAAGATAATAACAAAGTAGGGTGAAAATTACGGTTGCCTGTATTTTACTGAAATACGTCTTCGAACCGTATATTTTTTAAACAGTGTGTGCTAAAGAAGAAGTTTGGTAGACATCTGATGGAAGTTGGCAACTTAGGTTGATTCGTCTAGGTTGTAGCTGGTTTTCCTTATTCAAAAAGTGTGAGTAGAACAGGCGTTTAAATATGTCTATATCTTCTCCCACAAGAGTATGGATGTGAAGGCAGCCTCATAAGGGTATTTCTTCTCCTATTTACAGACGACATAAGCTCTGGTCCGTAATTAATAATGCTTATCTCTCCTAAGGGAGTTCATCCAGCATTGTAACATTCACTAGCAAGAAGGAGAAAAGATTAACTAGAAGGTTACATCGCTGGTTCTTCAATCTTACAGGCAAATTCAGGAACAAAACTAGCAAGTCGAATTGCTGGTTAAACCAGTCTTCTAGATAAAATGCTTTCACAAAAGAATGTGAATGTAAAAGAGGATATGAAATCATTTTATCCTATCATTGATCTCTAACATAATAATAATAATAATAATAATAATAATAATAATAATAATAATAATAATAATAATAATAATAATAATAATAATAATAATAATAATAATAATCATCTCCCACGGCTATTGACACAAAGGGCCTCAGTTAGATTTCGCTAGCCGTCTTTTTCTTGGTCTTTTAAATCAAGAGAAATTCAACAGAGGTCCACAAGGCCCCAGAAGAGTTGGAAGACCCAGGTCTACATGACTGAGTGCTATGGAGCGTGAAGTAGGCGAACATAATAAGAGTTATGAAAAAAAAAATGTCCAAAAGCCTAAAAATATATGATACAGGAATAAGGTTAAACAAATAAGGAAATATTAAGGAACATCTAAAAAGGATAAATAGAACAATTATATTCATATAATCGTGCAAATCTATACTGCAACATTGGTTGTACTT
>NC_090731.1:20172596-20177596 GCF_036898095.1 Palaemon carinicauda | reverse complement strand
ATGTAAAATATATATTAAAAGTTGAGGAATAATGAAAAGACGTCAACAATCTTCAGTGTACAGTATAATCACATTATGCTAATTCTGTTGAAACATCCCACATTTCCTTTTTTTTTTTTTTTTTTTTGTTTTTTGTTAAGGGGAGAAAAACTAATCTTAATTAAGAAAATTAACTCTTCTCTAATAAGAAAAAAATGTGACGAGTTTAGATAAGCAATGCAAAATAGAAATTAACACTCACATGATGGAATGAAAGAGAGTAACGAAGAAATGAACTGTAATTAAAAAATAATAATAATAATCTATTGACATCAGCAAGAGAGAGAGGTGGAAAACTCCCTAAACAGGATTAAGGAAAACTAAGAAGATATAAGAGAACTAATAATACATAATGAGTGATAACAGAGAGAGAGAGAGAGAGAGAGAGAGAGAGAGAGAGAGAGAGAGAGAGAGAGAGAGAGAGAGAGAGAGAGAGAGAGAGAAAGAGAGAGAAGGATAGAGAAAAATAGAGAGATAGAGAAAAATAGAGAGATAGAGAAAAAGAGAGAAATAGAGAGAGGGAGAGAAAGAGCGAGAGATAGAGAGAAAAAAAGAGAGCCTTACCTTATTGCCTTATTTTTTGTTTGGGTTCCCCCAGGTCCCTCAGTGTGAGGCACCTCGTATATCCACCAGAGAGTTGCTAATGCATCTTCCGGTGTATTTTGCATCTTCCAGTCTTGGATCGTCTGGGATGCATCTTAGGTATTTATCGAGCTGATTCTTAAACACATCTACGCTCACTCCTGATATGTTTCTTAGATGAGCTGGCAGCACATTAAATAGTCGCTGCATTATCGATGCTGGTGCGTAGTGGATTAATGTCCTGTGCGCCTTTCTCAGTTGACCTGGAATGCTTTTTGGCACTATTAATCTACCTCGGCTTGCTCTTTCTGATATTTTAAGCTCCATGATGTTTTCAGCAATTCCTTCTATTTGCTTCCATGCTTGTATTATCATGTAGCGTTCTCTTCTCCTTTCTAGACTGTATAGTTTTAAAAATTGCAGTCTTTCCCAGTAGTCAAGGTCCTTAACTTCTTCTATTCAAGCAGTATAGGACCTTTGTACACTCTCTATTTGCGCAATATCCTTTTGGTAGTGTGGATACCATATCACATTGCAGTACTCCAGTGTACTACGCACATAAGTTTTTAAAGCATAATCATATGTTCAGCTTTTCTTGTTTTGAAGTGTCTGAATAACATTCCCATTTTTGCTTTACATTTAGCCAACAGTGTTGCAATTTGGTCGTTGCATAACATATTCCTATTTAAAATTACACCAAGGTCTTTAATTGCTTCCTTGTTTGTGATTGTCTCATTATTAGGTCCCTTGTATGCATACACCATTCCTTCTCTGTTTCAATAATTTATTGATTCGAATTTATCGGAGTTAAATACCATCCTATTTATCTCCGCCCATTCATATATTTTGTTTAGATCTCTTTGTAGTGAGTTCCTATCTTCATCACAAGTAATTTCTCTACTTATTCTTGTGTCATCGGCGAAACTTCTCACTACGGAGTTTTCAACATCACAGTCTATGTCTGAGATCATAATAAAAAATAGCAGTGCAGCTAATACCGTACCTTGGGGCACACCAGATATTACCTGGGCTTCATCTGATTTCTCGTCATTTGCAACCACTATATGTTTTCTGTTTTGCAGGAATTCTTTTACCCATTTTCCTATCTTTCCCACAATATTATGCTTTCTCATTTTTTTCTCCAATATGTAATGGTCTACCTTGTCAAAGGCTTTTGCAAAATCTAGATAGATCACATCTGTGTCTTTTTCCTTTATCATATTATTGTATATGTTTTCATAGTGTGCTATCAGTTGGGTCTGTGTACTTTTTCCATGTACGAAACCGTGTTGACCCATATTAAACAAATTATTTTTGATCAAATGGTTCATTATTTTCTTTTTTATTACCCTCTCATACACTTTCATAATATGTGATGTTAGACTAACAGGTCTATAATTGCTTGCCTGTAGTCTTGATCCACTTTTGAAGATAGGGATTATATAAGCTAATTTATGTTTAACATATATCTCTCTCATGTCTACACTCTGTCTTAGCAGTATTGCAAGTGGCTTAGCGATAGTGTTTGCAGTTTTTTTTAACAAAATCGCTGGAACTCCATCTGGTCCGGCTGCCGATCCATTTCTAATTTCGTTTATAGCCGTGACAATATCTGCTTCATTAATATCTATATCCGTTAGATATTCGACATTTTCTTCTCTCATTTCTGTTTCATTATTCTCATTCGCAATTCTTGGCGTGAACTCACTCTTATATTTTTCTGCTAATATGTTGCATATTTCCTTTTTTTTTCATTCGTTAGCCGTCCTTCAATTCTTAGAGGGCCTATTTCTATTCTCCTTTTATTCATCTTTTTTGCATAGGAGTAAAGTACTTTGGGGTTTCTTTTTATATTTTGAAGTGTCCTTTCTTCTAAGTCCTTTTTTTCATTTTCTTTCGACTGTATAATCTTTTGTTCTGCATTTTCTATCTTACATTTTATTTCCCTCATTTTTCTTCCACTTTCTAATTTTCTGAAATAAGATCCTTCTGTCTCTTGGTATGCACGTCTTTTGTTTATTGTTTTTTTTTTTTCGGTACATATTTTTCAACAATTTTCTCCAGTATTTTGTACAGTATGTCCGTATTTACCTGTATATTATCACTTATAAATACATTTTTCCATTCTTTATTCAGTTCTTCATTTATTTCTGACCATTTTATATTCTTACTGTAAAAGTTATATTTTCCATATCCTTCCCAAAGTTTTGTGCTTTTATTAATTCTGTGATCACTTGCTTTGGAATGAACTATCAATTCTTTGACATTGTGGTCTGAAATTCCCGTGTTATACACTATTATTTCTTTAACATAATTCACCTCATTCACAAATACTAGATCTAGGACATTTTCCTTTCTTGTTGGAATGTGGTTTATTTGTTGCATATTATGTTCTAATAGCATATCCTGAAGCTTTTCAAATTGCCTCTTATCTTCTGCGCTACTATTACTCTCTTTTTTATATGTATACATACAACCACTTTCTTCTATCCGTTCTTTCCAATCCATGAAAGGAAAGTTAAAATCTCCGGATAGGAGTATATTCCAGTCTTTATGGTTTCTACATATATCATCTATTTTTTTTCTATTATTATGTCAAACTCCTTAGTATTTGAGGGTCTGTAAACTACAATATTCACTAGTTTTTCAAATTCAAATTCTACCGCAATCAATTCACATTCTGTGTTGCTGTATTTTTCACAGACTTTTCCTTGATTTATGTCTCTTCCATATATTGCGGTTCCCCCTTGATTCCTATTTTTTCTGTCTGATCTATAAGTTTGGAAACCATTTATCTGGTCATCACTTCCAGTCTCTTGGGAATACCATGTTTCACTTATATTTAATATATCTATTTTTTCAATTTGGGTTAGTTCTTCTAGGAACTCTATTTTCCTTTTAGAGTTACTCGTGACTAAACCCTGTGCATTCATCACTATTATGGTTTGTGTTTCATTTCCATTATTTAATATTGGTAATGATATGGATTCTCCCATGCTTCCTTCCTGTTCTGATATGATGTTCTTTTCTTCATTTCTCGGAATTCTGCCATTAAAAAATCCAACTTTTCCATAATATTTGTTCTTTCGCCTACATACTTATTTTTGTGTGTGAACCTGCAATTATCCCCATATCTGCACCAACCCCTGGCATTATATATGCATTCTTTGTAGTTGGGCTCTATTTGTGGAGATTTAGGTTGAAAGGCCTTTTTTGGTGCATAGTGCGGTATATACGCGGCCTGCTTTTTTGTTTCTTTTTTTGTTTCATTTTTGTTTTTCTTTTCAGTTTGCCGAGTTTTCTTACTCTCATTCATAGTTGCAGGATGCATATATCGACATTTTTTGTTGAAACTGCATCCTTTTCCTTCTTTTAGGGTTTTGCATATTTTTGGATGGAGATCTCTGCATTCGTCTCCATATCCGGCTAAATACGCACATTTACCATATATTTCATAATTATGGCATATCTTTGGGTGCTTGTAGTAGCATCTTTCGCCAAATTTGCAATTCCCTCTTTTCCGCCTATTACAGACTATATCTTTCTTTTCTTTTTTTTCTTGTTCTTGCTCTTCCCTAAAAGTATGTAGGTCCGGGTAGAGTCTCTTGGGTCTATTATTTGTTTCCATCTGATAATTTATTTCTTCATAAGTATGTTGTTGGATGGCATCATAAGTTATATCAATGATTTCCTCTGCATCCTTACACATATCCTGTTCATTTTTATCTTCTTCTTCTTCTTCTTCTTCTTCTTCTTCTTCTTCTTCTTCTTCTTCTTCTTCTTCTTCTTCTTCTTCTTCTTCTTCTTCTTCAACTAATTGCAGCTTTAGTCTCGACATATTTATATTTTCTATCCAGACTAAGCATGTTGAGCAGAATACCTTTGTGTCTCTATTTTTTATTTTTTGCTGTATTTCAGCACATGTGGGGTGTGTTGGAACATTACAGGCATTACATTTTCTAATCCGTTGTTGAGGATTATTAATGGAATACCATATCTTACATGTATTACACCATTTTTGGCATTCTTTTTCCCAATGCACCAATCAGCATATTCACCATATTGGACTTGTTATTGTTCTTTGATGGAATGTGTTGATTGATGTAGACTTTCTTTAAAAGTCTCTTTAACACTTGGATTTTCTTTGAAATTTCTTCAATTATTTTACTGATGTTTTCCCGCAGATTTGTTCCAGTCTATTGGATCATATTGTTTCAATATGTCTGCGAATATTTTTCCGTCACACTGGTTGGAATTGTTAGTGACATCTGTTGTCAATCGGTCGAGCTTCTGTTTCGCCAACTCATGAAATTTGGCTTTGCTGACTCCAGCGATATATCTCCACGACTTGCCTGTGTTATACAATGCCATCTTGATCA
>NC_090731.1:20170104-20172096 GCF_036898095.1 Palaemon carinicauda | reverse complement strand
CTACGGATAAGATGGCTTAGGTCATGGAATATACCTGGGAAAATAGGAGTTGGGAGATGAAGTTGATTTTGTACTATATTTTTTCATTCTCTCTCTCTCTCTCTCTCTCTCTCTCTCTCTCTCTCTCTCTCTCTCTCTCTCTCTCTCTCTCTCTCTCTCTCTCTGTATATATATATATATATATATATATATATATATATATATATATATATATATATGTATATTTATATATATATATATATGTATATTTATATATATATATATATATATATATATATATATATATATATATATATATATATGTATATATAATATATATATATATATATATATATATATATATATATACATATATATATGTATATATATATATATATATATATATATATATTATATATATATAATCGATATATATATATTTATAGATACATATTTTTATACATATACATATATAATTATACATAAATATATATATATATATATATATATATATATAATATATATATATACATATATATTTAAACATAAATATATGTATATATATATATATATATATATACATATACATATACATATACAAATACATATATATATATATATTTATATATATATAATATATAAATATATATATATATATATATATATATATATATATATATATATATATATATATATATATTACATTCCTCCTAATCACTGAATTCTCTCTACCTCAGGATCAGAGACCGAAGGGGAACTGAACTCATGGATAATAGCTTCTGGTCGGCCGGGGAATCGAACCCGGGCACAAGAAACTGAGGTTCCAAGGACTTTGCAACTCCGCTAACTTTTTCCTCTTTTATAAGAAAAATATAATATTTCAAAGTAGGAATAAATGAAAAACTTAGGTCAATCAAAATCAATTGCAGGATAAATACTTATTTTAAAAGGAATTCGAAGAGAGGTTTTAAGAGAAATGTTTCTTTAAATGAGATGTTTGAAGAACTATAAATGTGCAAATTACAATAAGCAATCCTTTCATTTTGGCGTAATGCAGATGTTAAAAATAACTTTTAAAATGCTGATGAGTATATGAAGAACATATTAGGTATGATGTCTGTTCCAATTATTTCCTAATTTGTATGCAAAGAAGTCACCAAATTGAGTGATGTTGTATCTTTTCCAGAGAGAGAGAGAGAGAGAGAGAGAGAGAGAGAGAGAGAGAGAGAGAGAGAGAGAGAGAGAGAGAGAGAGGTGGGTGAGTTGGACTTCAGTTTAATAGTGTCATTTAAAAACAATTACCCTAAAGAGAATTTCGTTCTTGTGTCTTCTTGGTCTTTCTCCCAAAATTGTTCTGCTGATGAGCGAATTTCTGGGAATTCCTGGACAGTTTATGTTCCAGAATCGAGACAAAAAGCTGACCAGACACTCACTTAAATACACACACAGAGTCTGGTCTATCTTCCTTCTTGTGTAAGATCGCTGAATCAGCAACTCGGATTTGTATCTGTTCGAAAATCCGGACATCCTTTTGTGAAGGATTTTTTTTTTTTCGAATTAATCAGAATTCTTCGATTGTAGTTTCCTTTTGTTTATTTTCGGATATTCTAATCAATAGACATACAAAACATTTATTTGTATGTCAATATGCCATTATGTTTGTATTATTTTAGAATATATACAAATGGATAAATACGGCTTATATATAAATTGATATTCATAACAACGTATATTCAACGTCATATAATTTTTGCATATTTTCATTACGGTATATATATATGTACATATATATAATATATATTTATATATATATATATATATATATATATATATATATATATATATATATACATATATATATATATATATATATATATATATATATATATATATATATATATATATATATGTATGTATATATATATTATATGTATATATAAAATATATATATATATATATATTTTATATTATATATGTATATTTTTTTATATATATATATATTTATATATATAT
>NC_090731.1:20157604-20160104 GCF_036898095.1 Palaemon carinicauda | reverse complement strand
TTCAACCACCCGATTAGGAAGATCATTCCACAACTTGGTAAAAGCTGGAATAAAACTTCTAGAATACTGCGTAGTATTGAGTCTCGTGATGAAGAAGGCCTGGCTATTAGAATTAACTGCCTGCCTAGTATTACGAACAGGATAGAATTGTCCAGGGAGATCTGAATGTAAAGGATGGTCAGAGTTATGAAAAATCTTATGCAACATGCATAATGAACTAATTGAACGACGGTGCCAGAGATTAATATCTAGATCAGGAATAAGAAATTTAATCGACCGTAAGTTTCTGTCCAACAAATTAAGATGAGAATCAGCAGCTGAAGACCAGACAGGAGAACAATACTCAAAACAAGGTAGAATGAAAGAATTAAAACACTTCTTCAGAATAGATTGATCACCGAAAATCTTGAAAGACTTTCTCAATAAGCCTATTTTTTGTGCAATTGAAGAAGACACAGACCTTATATGTTTCTTAAAATTAAATTTACTGTCGAGAATCACACCTAAAATTTTGAAAGAGTCATACATATTTAAAGAAACATTATCAATACTGAGATCCGGATCGTGGAATTCGGTGTTTGTGTATTCAAGATGTTAAGAAAGGTAAGTTTAAGGAGTTGTTGAAGGGTAATTATGATAAAAGCTAAGCTAACGAGAAGAATTTTGGTATATGTTCGTTCTTCGGATTATGGGCTTGTCTTATGGTTGTTTAATTAAAAAAAAAAAATATTACGTTAACATAATTTTAAAAGTATATTTACATTATTCTAGCCGATATTGTAATTGTTCATAAATGCTGTAATAAAACGAGAACAAATTATAGGAATTATATTACATCTCAAAATACAGAAAATTTGTAAAGCAATCTTAATATTTTTTTTTATTTTCTATGTGTAAATGACATAGATGAATACTTAACGAAAGAAATGAACAATTATACGGAAATACACAAAAATAATTCTGAACACAGTTACTGCCAGAGGATAAGAAATTAATGATTCCAACAATTTAATTAAATTAGAGGCACGACTCCGTGCGAGGTGCAATGTTCCAGCACGAAGGAAAATACGTACATTTTTACGTTGGGGCTGCGAATAACGATGAATGTTGTGGAGGGGTAGGGGGGGGGGGAGCTGATGTTATTTAATAAAGAACATGAGGTAGATAAAAATGGACACCAAAAATTAGAACATGGTGCGAATTTGGAATTGGAGTTTCATAAATATTCCTGTTTTTATTGACACTGCAAAATAGTCTATGACTGGGAATGCGTATTGTATAAGAATAGATGAAATGTATGTATGTATATATATATATATATATATATATATATATATATATATATATATATACTTATATATAAATAAATATATGTATATATATATATATATATATATATATATATATATATATATATATATATATATATGTATATAAATATATATATGTATATATAAATATAAATATATATATTTATATACATATATATATAGATATATATATATATATATATATATATATATATATATATATATATATATATATCTATATAGTATATATATATTTATATTATATATATGTATATACAGTATATAAATATATATATATTTATATATATATACATATATATAAATGTATATATATACATACACACACACACACACACACACATATATATATATATATATATATATATATATATATATATATATATATATATATATATATTAACATCATTATTATCATCATAAGGAATATCATTACTGATCTTAACAAAAAATCCGATGTTATCAAAAAGAGATAGCAACCTCAAGCGAGACGTAAACTTTCTGCAGAATTCATTCTTTATAAGAATTTACTGCACCTCTGAGTTGGAGTGCAAAACGTGCAAAGAATTATGAAAGATCAAATAAGTTTCTCAACATTAGGTAACTGAGTTTCACTATCAATAGCACTGGTGCTGATCATACATCTTTAAGGTTTGAGTGACCTATATTAGAAGGAATAGCAATTAAAGACTTTGTTAGTATTACGATCTTAAAATCATTACATGTTTTTTTTTTTAAATCTCTAATAAAAAAGTATTTAGCATCAGAAATTGAAATATGAAAAATATTATTAAAAAAGAATCTTGCAAATTGAAAAAAAAATCACACTTTAATTCACAAACTTATTTACAAAATAATGGATGTTTTTTCTTTAATTTCAATGATAGCTTAAATTAATGAAGAAACATTGATAGATAAGGAGACAGCAGGCGATAAGGTATAGAAATATAAGTAATGGATTGTTGAAGAGTCGTCTGCAGCTGCTGATATGATACTGGTAAAGAGGCTTCAGTCTTGAGAACGTCCCAGAAGGGCGGCTAATATTATGGTGAGTCTGACAGGATGATAACAGACTCACTTCCGACTCAAAAGTGTTACGTAAGGTGTGGCCTCGAGATTGGACACCATATGTTTTCTCCCTGAATTTTTTGATAGCCATAGAAATGTGTCTG
>NC_090731.1:20122604-20132604 GCF_036898095.1 Palaemon carinicauda | reverse complement strand
TGTGGCTCCATTAAAGTAAACATTTGTTTATTAATTGCTGTCAATATTTTATCAGTTCATTTGAGCCTCGAATTCTTGGTTCAAGTTTTGTATTGTTGCGCTCCCCCACCGAATGTTATTTGCTAATTGGTACTCCGCCCATGAAATGTTCTCTTTACTTTCATGTATGAGTGTTTTGGTAGTTTCGTCTTCTGTCTCCTGCCACGCTGGACTGTTTAAGAGGCGATTTACATATTTGTTGTCTGGATGGAGGGCAGATTGTTTTCGGCTCTCTTGTGGAGGAGTTCTCGCCCTTTATTTTCACGGCCCGTTGATCTGTGTGGCGATCACCACCTTGCACAAATGCTCTGCTACGTATACTTTGTTGGAAGGCTTGCTTCGAGTGGACTCGTCTGCTGCTGATGTATCAATGTCCTTTGGATGTATACACCTGACCCCCTTTTATGGCTGCGGTTGTGTTCGCGAGCTTCTAAGTGTACCGAGACCATCGTCATCATCTACGTCTTGAGTCCTCTCGACTAGTTATGGTGACGTCCCTAGAATCCTAAAAACGGCCGTTGTCTCGAGATCTTCTGAGAGTCGTTAGGAGGCCTCTTGGTCGTGAAGAAAAGTAAGCTTCCGATTATGTTTGTTCTTCGTATCCGCGAATATATACTTTTCCTTGTGGTTGGGGAATAGTGTCTTGGGAAGACTAAAGCCGGAGTGCCTTCGAAACTAAACGGTTTCAGTGCTGGAATTGTGTTTTCGTCCGTAACGTGGGACCATATATATATATGTAATGGTACATTTTTATAAATATTGTGTGCAGTTAGGTTAAGCTTTTCTTTCTTTCTTTAATCTCTCACTTATTATTGACTTTGTGTAAAAGTTGTTTTTCTCCCTTCCCCTCAATACTTTCCCTCGAACTATCATTTGAATGAAGGTTAGCTGCAAGTCTGAATGGTAGTTGTAATTGTAAGTGACTGTGCCTTCAGCCAATAATTCGAGGATGTGTGCTAATAACTTCTTGTAATAAATCCTAATTTTTACTTTTGTTTTCAATTACCCCCTCAAAGTGTATTTTTATTCTCTGTATTGCTGGTAAAACTTTACTCTTTAGCCTACAAGCTATCGTAGTAAAAGTAATTTTGTTGGAGGACCCAGTAAACGCTTGGACAAATTATTTTATATTTAAGGTAAAATAATGGATTTTTGTTAAATATCTCTTCCGAATAACAGAGTTCCTAACATTTTTGGCGACCTTGCCAGGATTTGTTACCAGCAATATAGCAGTTAAACACTTGAGGGGTTATAAGGAGATAAAATTTAGGTAATTGATAATAGGTTTCACCCAAAGTAGGTAACATGGGATCCCCAAAAGAAAACGTTGAGGCGGCGGCGATTCGTTTCTTAGATGATGATGATTGGGAAAGAAAGCTGTATGATTTAAAAAGGGATGATTTGTTGTTCTTTGTAGACTTCTTTAGTTTGAGTCTTCCCACCGAGATCAGGAAGGGTCCTTTGTTATGGGAGGTGGTTAAGGCTGCTAAAGCTTATAAAGAATCAATTTTGGAAGTTAGTCATGGTGAAGAAACTCCTGGTAGCGATGAAAAACAGGACAGGGTTAGGCAGGAACTAGCAGGGAGGTCAGGTGACTTACAGTTAGATATCTTGAGGGAACAGAGTAAAATAAAAGATTTGGAATTTAAATCCTTACAATTGCAAGCAGAGGAGAGAGCTAAGGATAGGCAACACGAAAAGGAGTTATTAGAACTTCAGATAAAGTTGAGTGGTGATGATAGTACTTTTAAAAATAATAATTTCAACTTGATGACTGCCATAAAGTTAATTCCTTGCTTTATCGAAGAGGATGTGCCTGAATTTTTCACGGCTTTCGAACGTATTGCTATAAAACTCTCGTGGCCTCGAGATATGTGGACGACTTTAGTGCAATGTAAATTGAAAGGTAAGGCTCAGCGGGTATACAATACACTTAGTGATGAACTTTCCTCAGATTATGATATTGTTAAATCTATTATATTGAAAGCCTATGATCTCGTCCCAGAAGCATATCGGCAAAAATTCCGTGATTTAAGGAAAGATTTGGACACTACCTTTATTGAATTTGCCAGGAAGAAAGGACAATTTTTTGAGGATTGGCTAAGGAGTAAGGAGGTGGATAACTTTGATAAACTAAAGGAACTCATCCTGATTGAGGAATTTAAGAGAATGGTGTCTAAAGACCTTAAAATACATCTTGAAGAGCTCAAAATAGATTCTCTTCAAGAAATCGCAATTGCGGCTGACGAATATTCACTAGCTCATCGTCAGGAATCTGGGAAAAGGGAGATCAATTTTGGCAAGGAAGTTTCCCCCCATGACAAATTGAGGAAAAGTAATAGGCCAAAAGAAACTAGCTTTGTAGTCAAAGATGAAAATAACTACTCTGGCATAGAAGGTAAGGTCTGTAGTGTAATACCTCGTAGTTTTTCCAATAGTAATAGATTTAGTAATAGCACTACTACCGGTAGTAGTGGCAATCTGGAGCGCAGGTCAAATATTACATGTTTTTGGTGTAGTCGGAAGGGACATATCAAGGCAGAGTGTAGGGCAATGCAAAGATTCCTTGCTAGCCAAAACAGGGAAGCAATCAATCTGGTAACAGCTGAACAACCTTCAGAAGAAGAAACGAAGTGACTAAAATTTCGTAAGTATATCTCGAATGGGTCTATTTTCATCAACAGTAACAAGAAACTAGGCAGAGGTATTAAAATTTTGCGTGACACGGGAGCCGCACAGTCATTAATTTTAAGAAAATCTGTGCCTCAGGGTTTTGTGTTTGCCAGTAATGATTTTGTGGTCTTAGGAGGTTTTCCAAATACATTAGTATCGTGCCCTCTTGAAACACTTTATTTAGAAGCTGATTATTTTAAAGGTAATGTAAAATTAGCAATAGTGGATACATTGCCCATTCCTGGAATTGACTTGATTTTTGCTAATGATTTGGTGGTTGAAAATGAACTAAATTTTTTTCCAATTTTATCTTTGATAGAGAAAGACTGTCTTTGTGATGGCTCTTTGCTGGAGTTTGGTGTTCCTGTTTCCATTGTCACTCGTTCCCGTTCAAAGGGGGTAGACTTAGAAGAAATTGATTTAGACTTAGAAAGTGTAAATAGTCAGGTAACTGACCTTGTGACTAGTGGCAAATTGAGTAGTATAATTTTTGATGATGTTGACTGGGAACCCGAGGCCTTGAAGGAAGCCCAATCAAGGGAATTTAATGATGTGACTACTGAATCTATTGTAAATGATTCCTCCAAACCTTATTTTGTTAAAGAAGATGGTCTACTATATAGGGTCAGTAGAGCAGTGGAAGCTCCTGCTGACCAGATAGAAGTGGTCCGTCAGTTAGTAGTTCCCGAGAAGTATCGGAGGAAATTGTTATGGTTGTCTCATGAGAACAATCTTGCCGGACATTTCGGTGTCCGGAAGACGTTTCAGAAGTTAGCCGAACATTTCTTCTGGCCTGGGATGCGCACAGATGTAAAAAAAACATGTCCACTCTTGTAACACCTGCCAAATCATGGGTAAGCCAAATCAAAAGGTACCTAGAGCTCCTTTAATTCCAATTCCTGCTGTCGGGGAACCCTTTAGGGAAGTCATAGTAGATGTAGTTGGTCCGTTGCCGCGAACACGAAGTGGCAATGAGTATATTTTGTCCATAATAGATAGGATGTCACGCTTCCCTGAGGCTATTCCCTTACGGAGAATAGGGAGTGAGAAAATCATGGAGGCATTAATTGTATTTTTTACTAGGTTTGGCTTTCCCAAGGTTTTGCAAACTGATTGCGGTACAAATTTTACCAGCAGAAATTTCAAAAGGAAGATGGAGGAGTTAGGAGTCAAACATACAACCTCAACTCCCTACCATCCTGAAAGTCAGGGTCAGGTGGAGAGGTTCCACCAAACTTTGAAGAGTGTTCTGAAGAAATTTTGTTTCGAGACTGGTAGCGAGTGGGACAAAGAATTGCCATATGCATTATTTGCTATTAGATCTATTCCAAATGAAACTATTGGGTTCTCTCCTTTCAATCTAGTCTTTGGTCATAGTGTGAGAGGTCCTCTTGATGTGGTCAGGGAGCACTGGGAGGGGGAAACCCCGGAAATAAATGTACTGGACTATATATCGAATTTGCAAGCTAAACTTCAAAATGCTTGGTCTTTTGCTAAAGAAAATTTGGCAAAAGGGCAAGCTGTAATGAAAAGTAATTATGACATAAAATCGAGACACAGAGAATTTTCACCAGGTGACAGAGTTCTGGTTTTGCTTCCTATGCCTGGGAATCCTCTCAAGGCACAATTTTCTGGGCCGTGGAGAATTTTAAAGAAAATGAGTGAAGTAAATTACTTAGTGGAGACTCCTGGACGTAGGAGGAAGTCTCAACATTGCCATATAAATATGTTAAAACCTTATGTTAGTAGAAGTAGTGAAGAAGTAGAAGTAGGACCAATTTCTTTAGTTGAGGTGGTTACCGAAGTTGATGAAGAATTGACAATTGGACCAAATATTTTATCAAATAATTCTGATGTCCTTAATAACCTTTCTTTGAAATTTCAGCATTTGGATCCAGATAAAGCTTCTTCCCTTGTTGACTTAATAAATCAATATAAAGACCTTTTTCAGGATGCACCGGGATTGACTACTATTTTAGAACATGATGTAGACGTTGGGGACACCCAACCTATGAAACAATGCCCTTACAGGTTAAATCCCGTAAAAAGGGATATAGTTAAGGAAGAGGTTAAATACATGTTAGACCATAATTTGATAACTCCTAGCACTAGTCCGTGGAGTTCTCCTGTGGTTCTTGTAAAGAAGGAAGGAGGGCAAAATCGACTGTGCTTTGATTATCGTAAAATCAACGAGGTTACTAAAACAGATTCTTATCCTTTGCCTCGGGTGGAGGACTGTATCGACCGCATAGGGTCCGCTAAATTTATCAGTAAGTTTGACCTATTAAAAGGGTACTGGCAGGTCGGTCTTACTCCTCGGGCAAGGGAAATTTCAGCTTTTGTGACGGGTGATGGACTGTACGAGTGTTTGGTTATGCCATTCGGCATGAAAAACGCAGCCGCCACCTTCCAGAGGTTGATGAACTTGATAACCTGTGATTTGGAAGGATGTGTTGTCTACATAGACGATCTGGTGATCTACAGCGATGACTGGCCCACTCACATTAATCGAATTAAGGCACTGTTTGAAAAGCTTCGAAAAGGTGGTCTTGTTATAAATTTGAGAAAGAGTGACTTTGCCAGAGCCAAGGTTGTTTACCTAGGGCATGAAATTGGTCTGGGTGAAGTAGCTCCTAAAAAGGCGAATGTAGAAGCCATAACGATTTTTCCTGTCCCTACCAACCGGAGAGGTGTGAGAAGGTTCCTCGGCATGGTAGGATATTATAACAGATTTATTAGAAATTTCTCTGATCTGGCCATTCCTTTAACAGATCTATTAAAGAAAAATGTAAAGTTTGTTTGGGATAGTGATTGTCAGGAGGCTTTTGAAAAGTTAAAAGGCGCTCTGACAAGCTACCCTCTTTTGCGATCCCCCGATTTTTCTCTCCCTTTCTCTTTAGCCACAGATGCGAGCGACACCGGATTGGGTGCAGTGCTTCTCCAGGGAGACCAAGAAGGAATTAATCATCCAGTAGCTTTCTTCTCAAAGAAATTGTCACCAGCCGAGAGGAAATATTCGACAATAGAAAAGGAGGCTCTTGCTTTAATTAAAGCGCTAAATCATTTTAATATTTATTTATCAAATAACTCCTCCCAAATAGAAGTTTACTTGGATCATAACCCATTGATTTTCATTAACCGTTTTAAGAACAAAAACTCACGAATACTTAGATGGAGTTTGGTACTCCAGGAGTACAACCTTATCATTAAGCATATTGCCGGCAGGAAGAATATTGTGCCTGATGCTTTGTCCAGGGTTTATGAGAGAGTGGACGGTCATTAGTGTTTACTTTGTATATATATATATATATATATTTTTTTGCAGTCTAATTATTTTTTTATTTCAGATTATGTTTAGTATTATTATGTTCACCATTTTTTTTTGTCTTTAATAGTTTAGAATCTGCTTTGGTACTCTACTAATTATCTTTAAGTTTACCCTTTCTTTTATTATCAATGTAAGTTCATAATTCAGTTTAAAAAAAAAATAATATATTTTTTTTTTCTTATTGGTGGGGGGCTGTAATATCAGCTACTTAAGTTTTATCTTGTGGCTCCATTAAAGTAAACATTTGTTTATTAATTGCTGTCAATATTTTATCAGTTCATTTGAGCCTCGAATTCTTGGTTCAAGTTTTGTATTGTTGCGCTCCCCCACCGAATGTTATTTGCTAATTGGTACTCCGCCCATGAAATGTTCTCTTTACTTTCATGTATGAGTGTTTTGGTAGTTTCGTCTTCTGTCTCCTGCCACGCTGGACTGTTTAAGAGGCGATTTACATATTTGTTGTCTGGATGGAGGGCAGATTGTTTTCGGCTCTCTTGTGGAGGAGTTCTCGCCCTTTATTTTCACGGCCCGTTGATCTGTGTGGCGATCACCACCTTGCACAAATGCTCTGCTACGTATACTTTGTTGGAAGGCTTGCTTCGAGTGGACTCGTCTGCTGCTGATGTATCAATGTCCTTTGGATGTATACACCTGACCCCCTTTTGTGGCTGCGGTTGTGTTCGCGAGCTTCTAAGTGTACCGAGACCATCGTCATCATCTACGTCTTGAGTCCTCTCGACTAGTTATGGTGACGTCCCTAGAATCCTAAAAACGGCCGTTGTCTCGAGATCTTCTGAGAGTCGTTAGGAGGCCTCTTGGTCGTGAAGAAAAGTAAGCTTCCGATTATGTTTGTTCTTCGTATCCGCGAATATATACTTTTCCTTGTGGTTGGGGAATAGTGTCTTGGGAAGACTAAAGCCGGAGTGCCTTCGAAACTAAACGGTTTCAGTGCTGGAATTGTGTTTTCGTCCGTAACGTGGGACCATATATATATATGTAATGGTACATTTTTATAAATATTGTGTGCAGTTAGGTTAAGCTTTTCTTTCTTTCTTTAATCTCTCACTTATTATTGACTTTGTGTAAAAGTTGTTTTTCTCCCTTCCCCTCAATACTTTCCCTCGAACTATCATTTGAATGAAGGTTAGCTGCAAGTCTGAATGGTAGTTGTAATTGTAAGTGACTGTGCCTTCAGCCAATAATTCGAGGATGTGTGCTAATAACTTCTTGTAATAAATCCTAATTTTTACTTTTGTTTTCAATTACCCCCTCAAAGTGTATTTTTATTCTCTGTATTGCTGGTAAAACTTTACTCTTTAGCCTACAAGCTATCGTAGTAAAAGTAATTTTGTTGGAAGACCCAGTAAACGCTTGGACAAATTATTTTATATTTAAGGTAAAATAATGGATTTTTGTTAAATATCTCTTCCGAATAACAGAGTTCCTAACAATATATATATATATATATATATATATATATATATATATATATATATATATATATATATATATATGTATATATGTATATATATATATATATGTATATATGTATATATATATATATATATATATATATATATATATATATATATATATATATATATATATATATATACAGTATATATATATATATATATATATATATATATATATATATATATATATATATATATATATATATATATATATATTTATTTTAACCATTTACATTATAATATAATTTGTCTTATATATGTTGTACAAATGTAAGCGAATAAAATACAACTATGTATAAAATATAATGTAGATAATAAACATAAAACAAAAAGAATATTGAGCCACCTATGTTACTACTTACCAAATGGTCAGCATCATTACAAAACGATCAAAGTTTTTTGAATCGTCCTCTCTAAACGTCGTGTATTGAGAGAATAAAAAAGTGTAGTTCATGCCCTTAAAGGGACAGAGGTCAGGAGCATTATTTCAGCTGCATCACAATATTCTGGGGAAATTTAAGCGACAGGTATTAAAGCGAGACGACTCTTTGTGTTGAGCAAAATTACCTCCGTTTTCAAAGTATCACGAGGGTTATTTTTTGGTCCACTTCTTATGTGTCTTTGTATATATGTTTTTATTTTGGTAGGAACATAATGAACATCTCACTTGTTAGATGGTAGTAGATTTTATTAAAGTAAAATACGAGAGCTAATTAAGAAAGTTTTCGTAATAAATTTAAAGAGAGCCGTAATTTTGATAGGAAATTCTGTGTAACAATATAATGTTCTGAGCGGTATTTCAGTAAAATACAGGTGACCTTAATTTTACCCTGCTTTGTTATCATCTTTCACGGCTGGTGACCGTAATATCACTCCTTTACGTCAATATTCCGTTTTTAAAACGGTTCAAATCCACTGAATTTTTTAGTTTCCATTTTGCTTTAGTATGTAAAATTCCAACCAATAGAAAGATTATTTTTGAATAGAGGTAATTGAAAGTTTAGGTAATTATATCCTTTTTTATGGAATATTATTTCTTATTTTTGCAGTTTTAGATTATAATAACAATATCTGCTAACGTTTCTGAAAATTCTAGTTTCCATTTTGTTTTGGTATGTAAAATTTTAATCAATAGATTTTTTTTAACCCTTTTACCCCCAAGCTTTGTTGAACTTTCAAGTACATTTTGCTATATCTTTTTTTTTTTAATTACTCCAACAGCCTTAATTTTTGTCATAGAGAGGTCAGGTTGGTCTCATTCTTTTGGAATATAGATGACGTTTCTCATAAAGCTATCCAAAATATTAAAAAAATATGTAAATAACAGTGTTTTGCTAGGACGTACCGGTACGTCCATTGGGGGTGAAAAGGGAGATGATTAAAAGTTTAATTAATTATATCCGCCTACTAGTTCCCATGAAAACATTTAGTTTACGTACCGTTACGTACTCCAATTTCAAAAAAGGAATTACGATTGGAATTGGAGATTTCGGAAATGTTTTAACTAGGTCAGTGAAAGAGGAGCTTTCGTTGTGGTAAAGGCGGTGCGAAAAAATGCGGTTTTCGAGTTTTCTAGTATCTACCTCTAATTGTATTTCCAAATTATTTTTTTCTTGTATATAATCAGAGTAAAATTGAATTTTAGTAATAAATATTTTTTTTATAGTAATACAAGATTTTGATTGCTATCCACTGTTTGAGTGGATGTATATACTTAAAAGAAATATATATATATATATATATATATATATATATATATATATATATATATATATATATATATATATATATATATATATATGTATATATATATATATATTATGTATATACATATATATATATATATATATATATATATATATATATATATATATATATATATATATATATATATATATATATATATATATATAATTTTATCAAATTTCATGAACTAAATCATTAATAGCATATAATATTAAAAAGATAGGGTATAAAATAAAGGATTCTTTGTAAAACAATTACCAACTTAATTTTAAATCATTCCTTTACATTTTTTTAATACAATAATTGAATGTTTAACTACCGTTAATAAAGAAAGGTATGGCTAATAATTATACATTTATAGTACATACTATAGATAACATATTCTTTTATAACTTACAAAATTAATCAAAATCTAAATTTCCTCTTTTCAACTTTCAAAAAAAAAATTAAAGAATTGTCCCCCACCCCCCCCCAAAAAAAAAAAAAAACTCTGGAATTCCAAAGTATATCTAAAAAAATCTTGAAGCATCAAGCATTCCTTTGATGTTTAATTTATAAACAATATGTAAATTGTGCTTTTAAGAGAAGAGAGAATTGCTGAATGTGTTTCCAGATATACATAAAGAACAACAAATATATTGTTTGATAAAACATGCAAATTTTTCGCTTCTAAACTTAAGGATTTTCTCGCATGCAAATAGCATCGCCAAGTAAGTAGGATATATAATGTTGTTCCTTG
>NC_090731.1:20107604-20110104 GCF_036898095.1 Palaemon carinicauda | reverse complement strand
TATAAGAAATTCCACTAAATCTGAAAAACTTTACATCGATGGAAAGAAAATAGGATTAGTTTTATGTTAATAACTATTTATTTTCATTTTATGTTATGATATTTTGTTTGGACTAAAATTAGTTTAACAAGGCCTCACAAAGGACCCGGTTCTTATAGGGTGAGATTTCTTTAGTAAACCCATTGAATATTCTCTTGTTCATATCTCACCAGTTTATCATTATTTCCTAGATTTCATGTCGATAATATTGCGATCTTTAATAGAATACTTTCAGGTTCTACACGAACAAAGCAATGAAAAGTAAACATATTTCCTCAACAATCTCTAACATGAATGGTAATATAGTGATGATGATGATGATTATTATTATTATTATTATTATTATTATTATTATTATTATTATTATTATTATTATTATTATTATTATTATTGCTTGCCAAGATAAACAAGTGAAAATGATATAAATGCGACAAGGTATTGTGATAGAAAGAAGTGAGAAAGATTTGTCTGAAAATTAAAGAATTAAGTGTCTAGGATAGACATAATTTTATGGTTTTTAATGTTATAAACTCACTAAAAATATTTAACAGCTTCGGATATATAAGAAAAGCAGAATGCCAATTGTAATTTTTTATATATCTTTCACAGTTTTGATAAATTTGAGTCGAGCTTGATAAACAATGAAAGGATATTACATATATCTATAAAATCATTAACATAACCTTTACCTGAAAGTACAATAGATAACAACAATGCAATGATCCCATAATAAAGGTACATTAATGCCATATAATTCTAAGTAGCTGCAGCCAGGTAACTGATGTGGAAAACATATCCCTGTTTGAAATATCTACAGTATATATAATATTTAAAGACGTTTAAACTCTTAAGTATTTCTGGACGAAAGAATTGAATATATAAAAGAAATATACCATTTATTTCAACTATACAAATATTCTAGTAAACAAAATAGAAATCAAATGATTTACGCTATGCTTACAAATTCTTGGAACAGCATAGAAATCATCTTCATATTTTATAGGCATAAGCAAGTAATAACGGAAAGTTGATGCACCTACGTCATCTCTCTCTCTCTCTCTCTCTCTCTCTCTCTCTCTCTCTCTCTCTCTCTCTCTCTCTCTCCCCCCCCCCTCTCTCTCTCTCTCTCTCTCTCTCTCTCTCTCTCTCTCTCTCTCTCTCTCTCTCTTTTCTTCTTCTTCTTCTTCTTCTTCTTCTTCTTCTTTGAGTATAATATCCCATCTTAATATTTTCGGATTTCGAGTTAGTATATTGCATCTTAATAATATTATCTTCAGCAACTCGTATAGAAACTTTTCAAAATGTTGACTATGCATCAGAAGATAGTTAAATAATATTCTCGGCACCTCACGTAAACATTTTTGAAAATATTGACTATGCATCAAAATAAAAGCACATATGATCCGTCAGTTTTGTTTACATTTCCCCATTAATCCCAGCTTACCGAAGTTGCTGACAGTGAATAAGTTATATCATCCTCTCTCTCATTCGACGAGTCCTAGATTGAAGTGTTGATCGGTATGTTCAGATTGTTTGGCTTACAAGCTTAGCTTTGTGATAACTCAATATTAGATACAATCCACTTCAGACTGATACAATTTGAAGAGGAGTCGATGAGGATGGTTCGGGAGTTTCTTGGAAGTATAAATATGAAATGAATCTGGAAAATATTTGGAACTTGTTTTATAAGAATTAATTGCAAAGATGTTTTACATTTATCTTATGATGTTGAAACCTGCAAGAATATATATATATATATATATATATATATATATATATATATATATATATATATATATATATATGTATATATATATATATATATATATATATATATATATATATATATATATATATATATATATATATATATATATATACACACACATATATATATATATATATATATATATATATATATATATACATATATATATATATATATATATATATATATATATATGTATATATATATATATATTTATATATGTGTATATATATATATATATATATATATATATATATATATATATATATATATATATATATATATACATATATATGTGTATATATATGTATATATACACACATATATATATACACAAATATATATATGTATATAAATATATATATATATATATATATATATATATATATATATATATATACATATAAAGATATATTTATTAGAAAGGTTCTACAATGATGTAAAACGTGTATAAAAGCTCGGTATGATTTTGTAAATAATACAAAGAACTTTTAGAGCTTTCATATTTTACCTGCGGACTTAGTCACTAAAATCATTCAAGAATACAAGTCAGGGACTGATCTAAGGAAAAACACAAACATATAGACAATTCAAATACATAGCCATAGAGTTAAAGACACATTAAAACCAATTACAAAACAGTTTAAGGTTGTTGGGCCCTTGTCCTTTCCAAAATTCTCAGAGATCTTCTGG
>NC_090731.1:20095104-20102604 GCF_036898095.1 Palaemon carinicauda | reverse complement strand
ACATTGGAAGAGCACATGCCTTCTCTGGACCAAGGGAGGAAGCTATTTCATGGGCTGCAATGTAGCGGTAGTTCTTGCCTGTCCCAAAGGCTACCCAGAGTTCGTCTCCAGCTGGTAGTTTCTGGACTACCATCACTGCTAGGACCACGACGTCACTGTCTACTGTTCGAACCTGTATCTGGTGGTGACCATGTTGTGCAGCATGTGCTACATCTAGCATCATGCGGGTGTCTGCCTCTTCTTGGTTGCATGGTGCGAGTGAGTTGACATCCTCTTGCTGTGGAACACAGATCACCTGCTCCCCATCAGTGACGACCAGTTCCTTGCCTTCTTCTTGAAAGGACTCTGCAAGCATGGTGGAGAGGTAGCTGAAGAGCTCCACTTTGTTGCTATCAACTCGCAGGAAACTTTGCCAATTTCTTGGTATGACTGCTGAGTCGACAACACGCCGACGTACTCCCTTTCCACGCTGTTCTCTGGTTGATGCCTTCAGGGAATCTGCTCTGTAGCTGTCCCACACAAGGTCAAGACGTGATACATGTTGGAAACGTTGTACAACGTATGGGATGAACACTTGCTGTGCATATTCCTTGAACGTGTTGGCAGTACCCGGCTTCAACATCTGTACGATTACTGCTCCATCGAGGACAACAGCAGTGACAGTAGGAGCTTCAAACTGAGGCTCAGCATGGCCTTCAAGGCACACCAGCAAGTCACTCTTGCTCCCTAGGTACAGTCTCCCTCCGTCAGATAAAGCTGGAGGGCATTGCTGATTTTCATGCCTGAAGAACTCTTCTAGATTCCCATCACGGGTCTGGCAGCCGATATATAATCGTGCGAAGAGCGCAACATCATTCTTCAGAGATTTGACCTGTTCTTTTCCTTTGGGTATATTGGGTCCTCTCTTGGTCGCAAACAGTGGTAGCTTGTTCCGGTGGATTGCCACCTCAATGGACTTGGTTCTGTCCACGGTGCATTCCTTTGAGAATGCTTCAAACTGGTCTTGGCCAATCTGCTTGGCGTTACGGACTGTTTCTATGACTGCAGGGTCTGCGATCTCCTTTGTGTCGAGCACCAGCAAGTCCTGACTGTCCTCCTCGAAAGGGTTGCCCAGCTCTTCAATGACGGCCACGAGTGAGCGCACATCTCTGGCAAAAGTGTTCTGCACACTTGGTGTCTCTTCGTGGTGACGTGTCTCCTCTTGATCGTGTGGATGCAGATTGAAGTCGTCAAATTCCACAATCACTCTAGCAACCTCCGGTCCGGCAACCATCCAGCGCCTCAGTGCAGTTGGATTGTCTGTGAGGCCGATGGCTCCTCCATCACCCTTGACATACGCGTTGTTCTGCTCATGTCCTTGGTCAAGAGGGATTGCTGAAAAGATCCTCTTGGTCTTCTGGACTGTGAAGTGTCCCTTGCTAAACTCTGTGAAGACGTCTGGATGTTTGTTTGCCAGTTCTGCCATGTCCCGTAGATGCACTGGTATCCATCGGGCATAGTTCGTGTGGTCTAGTGCGAAGAACCACGGAGCCAGTTCTGTCAGAGCATCCACGTACATGCTAAAATTGGCTTCTCTCAGAGATCGCACATAGATCAGAGTGGACAGCTCCAGTGCCAAGACTGTTGACCAGTACTGAAACTGCGGATAACTCTGTTCTCTCTGACTGCACCTGTCTTCGAAGCTTTCAGGGTGCTCATCATCTTCTGTATTGGTGGGGCTGTACTTGTCATAGGCACGCCGTTGGAGATTATACAACGCAGCCGCTGTGACTTGGTGTGCTCTTCTGGTGCGTGTGACGTAAGCTGCTCGAAGAAATGAGTCTGCTATTCCTTCAGTTGTGATCTCTGCTTGTACCAGTGCTTGGGTCCACCCACTTCCCTGCAACCAGTCACCCAGGGTCTTCAGTGCCGTCATCTCAATATGCAACCCCCCAAACATCACCACCAGTTGGTCTTCTCCATATGTGTTTAGCCACTTCCACTGGATCTGTTTTGCTAGAGTGAATAGTGGCTGGTCGCAAGTCAGAACTGGAGTTTGGCCTGGGTTGAGATGTTTAACTGCACTCCTGACTACATCAATAGAGTGTCTGATCATTGCCACAGTGTGAGCACTCTCCTGGAACAAGGGAAGCAGGGACGTTGGTGTGATGACTGGTTGCTTTGGATCTTGGTGCCTTGCATGGTATGCAGCCCATGATGTGTTTTCACAGGCCTCAACATCATCTTTGAGAACACTTCTCGTGTTCTCCAGCCACATATACTCATCTTCTATGTGCTGCTCACAGTTGTGGCGTCTATGAGAGGTCACAGAAGTAGCTGGGATCATTTGCCCTTTGACAGAAGAAGCAACAGGACGTACATCCGTGTAATATTCTGGTAGAGGCTCAACCGTCTTTGATCCAGTATCACGCCCAGTGAGAGCAATGCTACGATCCACTCCCTCATCTGCACACGTTGGGTGTTGAAAAAGCGAGATTCCTGTTCCATGGAATGAATTCTTGGCTGTGGTGGCACTTGGGTTGTGGTCAATGTTGTCCACAGCCGCAGTTGTGAACACATTGCTACGCAGGGTAGGCGGGCAGACCACTTCCTCTATGCGGTACAGCTGACACACGTTGTTTCCCATCTGGGCAGAAAGACGTAGGACTCTGTCATATGAGATGCTTAGGCCCAGAGAGAAGAGCTTGTCCACAAGTCCTCTCTTGCGTGTTTCAGCATACAGCATCAGCCCAACATAGGTTGGAAGAGGAGTTTCTTGAGACGTACTGTGTCTGACAGCTGGAGGCTCCTGTGTCTTGGTTGCTCCCTGCTTCCGACTTTGCTTGACACTGTTGAACTTGAGAAGCTGCGCAATGGAAAGAGCTGCTTGTGTTGAAGAGGAATGGCTTTGATTCTTGATGGTGGGGCCATCCAGCACCATATTTACCATTGCAACTAGTACGTTTGGCACAGAGTCCTCCTGACAGCCGCCCGGGAATGATCCACGGAATTGGTAAGTGTCTTCAAACATATATCGACGAACTATCTGTGCAGCACGCGCAAGGTGAACTGCCTCAGTGTCACAGTCTTGCTCGCAGGCTTTGCCTAGCGCTTCACCAATGTCTTCATCAAACGCTAGTAAAACATCTCGGCCTTTGCTGTGGGATCTCAGGCCTGGTATCTGGGCTAACAGGCGCTCTTTCAGCCTTGTGCTATTAACTTTCTGGCACAAAACAACCCCGAGCTGTTCCATTCTTGTTGTGTATAGCTTTACAAGTTCTGCGAGTCTGAAGACTGGGGTGGTGCCCTCTTCTAGGTGGGTTTCCTCGATATACAGGACCAGTTCAGCCAGTACGATTCTTGACATTACACCTTCATGGTCAGTTTTCAGCTCGGCTTCTACAGTGGTCTTTGCACGATAGTAAAGAGCCAACAAACACTTGGAATGGTACTTGGCCTCCAGAGCCACCATATCACCCATGCTGAGCCTGGCTATGAGTTCATTGTCCCCAACTTGCGCTGCACACTTCCGTACGCGTGTGTCCACCTGGAAGGTTGTTACTTCATGTAGGGTCTCTGTGCCAGACTTTCCACAGAAAAAGCAGGAGGTGCCGCTGGTAGTGGCTTCTGAAGAGTGTGTTCTGGCGCGCTTGGCCTGGACATTGTCAGTACTATCAAATGCTGAGCTGCTTGCGATGCGTCTCTTCTCTGCTCTTCGTAGCATTGTGTTATTGTATTTGAGCATACATGTTTTATGCCACTTGGCCTGGTGGGCAACCATTGTCGCCTCAACACCTTGTCCTTCATCTAGTCTCTGTAACTGAACAGTTCTTGGCAGTTCTCCGAGTTCATCAAATTTGACCAAGTTTGCAGCCATTGTCGTGTATCCACTCCCAGGGTCTCGGCGTTTAGACAGTACTGGGCAGACAAGTGACTCTGTTGTCTCCTCTTGACATACAAGACACAGCTTCCAGTTTGTCTCAGGAGGTGTTGTGGGAGTACGTTGCTCAAAAGTATCGACCAGTTGGAACTTCTTTGCCATGGCTGCAGTCTGGAACAACGCGTCTCTGATGTCAGGTGGTGCTGCTGCTGCCTCACCTGCAAAGACACAAAACACCACCATGTTACCACAAGTTACTACTACAAGCACCATGACTATCAACACTATACTATTACTGCAGCCGCCGTCACTGCCACCAACGCTGCCGCTGCAAAGTAAAATTCATTTTCTTGTGAAATGGTAGCCAAATTATTTGGTAAGCACAGAAGTATGTGTAATTGTACAATACTTATCACCTCTAGCACACTTATCACCTTTAGCATCCACAAAAAGACAAATTATGGTACATATTCAATGACGCTAACGGTAAATAGCGGCCATTTTGAAAAATGGCCGCCAAATGTGCTACGGGGAGAATCTTGAATGCCTCCATATCCAAAATTGTTCAGAATGTATTAATCCACATGTGTGCCAATTTTGGTGCTTTTAGTACAATTTGAACAATTGGTTTCATATTTCTTACTATGCCGCTGTGCTATATATATATATATATATATATATATATATATATATATATATATATATATATATATAAAGAGGGAGAGAGAGAGAGAGAGAGAGAGAGAGAGAGAGAGAGAGAGAGAGAGAGAGAGAGAGAGAGAGAGAGAGAGAGAGAGATATGATCATAAGCTGCTTCATATAAGCCATTACTAATAAATACACTAACACACACATATGTTTATATATATATATATATATATATATATATATATATATATATATATATATATGTATATATATATATATATATATATATATATATATATATATATATATATATATATATATATATATATACAGAGAGAGAGAGAGAGAGAGAGAGAGAGAGAGAGAGAGAGAGAGAGAGAGAGAGAGAGAGAGAGAGAGAGAGAGAGAGATGATTATATGGTCGCTTCATAAAAATTAAACATCTTATTCTGAAGTATCATGAAAGTTGAAGGGAGAGAGAACAAAGCGATTAGATTTAACACAATTTTATTACTAATAAGGCCATTTAGTTTAATATTTATAACATTTGAACTATTTATTGAAATAACTAGCGTTGATACTTCAAGATCTTTTTACGTTAGAGAATTTAGAAGACTTGGATATGATTACGTAACGTTAGTAGGGAAACTTATCTTTTCAGCTATGATATTTCATCAGTTTCTCTGGGTATTATGAATCAATGTTAAGTGAAATATAAAGTTTGAGTTTCCACATTATTTTTCAAATTATAGTTCAAATGAATATATATATATATATATATATATATATATATATATATATATATATATATATATATATATATATATATATATATATATATATATATATATATATATATATATATATATATGTGTGTGTGTGTGTGTGTGTGTGTGTATGTGTGTATATGTATGTATATATTTATATACATATATATATATATATATATATATATATATATATATATATATATATTTATATATATATATATATATATATATGTATATATATGTATGTATATATATATATATATATATATATATATATATATATATATATATATATATATACATACACACACATATATATATATATATATATATATATATATATATATATATATATATATATATATATATTCCAAAATTTTATGGATCCTCAAATTAGAAATTACATCACTAAACATTACAAAACTAGAAAATTATAACTCTAGAAATCAAAATGTTAATTTCATCCTTTAAGGTATAATGACGTTAATATCAAATTATATTCAGAGCAATATTCAGTTATCATGCTATAAATCGAATGATTTTAACCCCATTTTTCAATATGAAAGGTGAAATACCATTGCTCAAATTAATCTGTAAATCATTATATGCCTTTATCTTAGTCGTTTATATACACGACTCTGCCGGGTGCATAATTGCAATCTGGTTGAATTTCCTGGAACTTTATCTTGATCGTTGATTACATCCAAATCTACAAAGTGGCTTTTATTAATTATTGACACATTTAAGTACCTTTTTTTCTCTGAAATATATCACAAGAAGGGTTATGGTACTCAGGACTGCTGATTATGAGAGAAAATACGAGTGAATTCATGTGTAACTAGGAAATAGCTAATTATTGTGGATGATTGAGAATTTTGGTGCTAGAATATTATGTACAACATTAGAAGATTTTTTTCCCTATGGAAGAATGAACATGTCTTTTAGGAAAAATTATATGGTAAACGGAGGTAGTTTTAGGATTAAAAAGCTTTTTAAATGCAAATGGAGATATTCTGAATTAAGTGTAAATAATGATTGTTTTATGCAAACCATGAAATACGAGTGTAAATTTAACTGTAAATGCATTTTCATATTGATTGATAGATAATAATGCTTTTAATGCCACTATGCATGAATAATTTTGATTATTACTCTCAGTATGACTTAAAAGCAGCAGGATTATTGTTTGTTTTAGTATTTACACCTTGAAAAGATAAACATACTTTGGAAAAGTGGGAGCTTTATTGGCTGCAATCTAAGTGACTTCTTATGTTGAAATTGTTTTGTTAATATCAGAAATTGTAAAATGGGCGAATGCCTTGATGGTAAATTTCAAGTAATGATAACACTATTATTATTATTATTATTATTATTATTATTATTATTATTATTATTATTATTATTATTATTATTATTATTATTATTATTATTATTATTATTATTATTATTATCATTATTATTATTATTATCAATAATAATAATAATAATAATATTATTTTAATTATATGCATCTTTGCATAATACGTTATCATAGGTCAGTGTAATTACACAAACAATTATTTTAAAAGTCGAATTTATATCCATTATAATTTTTTTTTTTTGGAATTTATTTGTTCTTCAAAGAACTAAATATATCCTTTTTTTCAATAGGTCATTGTGATAAACCATAAGTTTAACCTTCCCCCTTTCTATAATTAATCATATTATTACTTATAGTTTACTGTATTAAGGCTTTCAGTAAATTCCATTTCTTGAGCTTTACTTACAATTTCCTCAGACCTAACTTGAGAGCTCAACGTATGTCCTGCCATCTGTCTAAATAGTTCAGTTTGTCTCCCCTCTCGCTTTCCCCGTAGGCCAAGTGCACTTAGCTCTTCTGAATTATATCATTCTTTGTAAGCCTATAGGCCTATGAAGGAAATGTAAAAGGAAGTATACTACGTAGAACCTCAATCAATTTCACAACTCCAATTTCTTGGTCTAATTGACATCCTTAACTATTTCCAAAAATTTGTAGAAAATATATATTGTTGTTATTGGATATACTGTATTTGTTTTAATGCCCATAGCATAGGCATATACGTCAGAGCTATATTATTATTATTATTATTATTATTATTATTATTATTATTATTATTATTATTATTATTATTATTATTATTATTATTATTATTATTATTATTATTATTATTCAAAAACGTTGATGTCACCCTTCTGGATTCT
>NC_090731.1:20082604-20087604 GCF_036898095.1 Palaemon carinicauda | reverse complement strand
ACGGTATCAAAGTCAGTTTAAATTATTGGTAATGAATCACAAGAAAGGTTTCCAGTTTTTTACATTTCTGATAGGTTGTTGGATGTCAAGAAGGGTTAATCGATTTTTTTTTTTCAATTATTGAAACGGTTTTGATATAAAGATAATAGGATACATACAAAGTTTATAATTGGTATAATGTTATTTTGATAAATGCAACTATGAGATTATGAAATGGTTGCGTCTAAAAAATTGAAGATAAAAATTCCTGCTACGTTTCAGGAAATGATGAAAACTATAACCATGTTGAATTAAACATATGAAAAAACAGTATATACAATATTTATCTCAATAATATATGCTTGATGGTACACTCGTGCACACTGTATCCCATTTCTCTTCCCCTAGTTTTGTTAAAAAAAAATTCAGTTTATATAGGAAATATTTATATTAATATTGTCACTGCTCTTAAGATATTCTATTTTACCTTCTTTTTTTTCCTCACTAGGCTATTTTCCCTGTAGGGGCTTTTGGGCTTAGAGCATCCTGCTTTTCAAACTAGGTTTGTTGCCAGGCAAATAATAATAATAATAATAATAATAATAATAATAATAATAATAATAATAATAATAATAATAATAATAATAATAATAATAATATGCAGAAGGAATCAATACAAGCGAACTGGTTGAAATACTCTCTACATAAAAACGTAACGTTTGCATATGGATGTTAATTGAAAGGGTGATGGCATTGATGGGAAATAGGGGAAACCTGTGAATCTATGGTTGAAAATGCAGATTGATCAACGAGAACAATGCACGAGATAATTCACTGATTCGATCTGAAGGGCCAGATGATAATGCACGTTGATTTGACGATATTTCATGGAGGGAGAATATTTCACCAACGATGGAGAAGGAAATATTTAGGAGACAGTGGGATGACAAGTTTTTTTTTTTTATCTGGCGGAAAAAAGTTGGTTTTGGAATGTTGTTTGCTCTGTCTTTTACAAGCTCACTATTTAAAGGAAATGAAAAAAAAATAAATAAATATATGAACCAACAATTATAAGCATGGCTATATAATTAGGTGTATTCACTATAATCATTATTATTATTATTATTATTATTATTATCATTATTATTATTATCATTATTATTGTTATTATTATTATTATGTTATTGTTATTGTTATTGTTATTGTTATTGTCATTATCATTATTATTATTATTATTATTATTATTATTATTATTATTATTATTATTATTATTATTATAAGTGTTGGCAAATTTTTTTTTTAAAACTTCAAGGAATCTTTTAGAGGTTAATTTGTATTCCAGCTGTCTTTATTGATATACTTATCTCATCTTTATTTATTGGTAAATATGTAGATATTCCTTTTCAGTTATATCTGCATTTTAAAATGCTTTATTTCTTGCCTTTAGGATTAAAAACAAAACATGATTGAATTATGTTCTTGAATGGTCTCAAAGTCCAAAATATATCTAGAAATAAAAATTAGTCAGTAAACATTCTTAATGTGATTTCAATGTTTATAAACAGCAGTAAGGAAGTCACATTGGTATAAGAATTACTACTATATATATATATATATATATATATATATATATATATATATATATATATATATATATATATATATATATATATATATATGTTTATATGTATACATATGTATATATGTATATATATGTATGTATGTATGTATATATATATATATATATATATATATATATATATATAAATATATAAATATATATATAAATAATTTCATTATTTCACGGAAACAATATAGTCGTATTGCTTCATATATAGTTTGGTAGCAGCTGTTGGATTCAAAATTTGTCCTCATTATAGAATGGTGTATTATCGAAGTTAGAAAAATTATTATATAGCGTTTAGTATTAATTTTCTTTCTTTTAGTGAAGAATCTTTTTCATTAATGCTACATGCGATACATTTCTTCATAAAAACAAAATGGGTTATTTACATTGGCAGCTTAATATAGTGAGGTAGACAAATGTGTAAAATCAGAAAATTATACTTTATTTCATATGTACTATTTGCTTCACATTTGCATTAATAAATAAATTAAATATATCACTTATTACATATTTATATATCATTGCAGACTCAGCCATATTCTATATTCCCCTTTCATAACCAATTTTTTTTCTTTTGGAGAATACTTGAAAGTCTATTAGGTTATCTTTTATAACATTACAATAAATGTATTTCATCAGGAAAGAATACCTTATATACTTATGTAAGCAATGGTATTATTATTATTAGGCCAATCATGTCATGTTTAGTATTCCAATGAAGTTTAAAATTTAGGTTTTTTATATTCTCCAAATTTGAGCTCTAGATATTTGATAATATTTGTAAATTTAACATTCCTCAGGAAAGAAATAGCGTCAACATTTTTCCACATATGTCTTTTTCCCTAAAGTTTATTGGAACTCCAATTTTCCACAAACGTTGGAGGCTTCATCCTAAAACTTAGTATATTTCCCTGAATGGAAAGGACACTTTCATCACGCAAACCCATCTTTTTCCTTTACATTTCTGCGCTTCAAAATAGGCTTTTAAACACAAATATTTACGAACATAAAGATAAAAATTAACGATGTATATTACTTACCCAAGTGGATATATCAGAGACTACTTACAAAAAAGATTTAAAGCGTTTACTATTTTTGAGAGTCTGTTCACATATCGCCAGAGAAAAATAACAGCTTTCGAGAAAAAAATATTTTTGCCTCTTGTATAAAAGCTCTGTTTTTTACCCTACTCCCGAAAATTCTCTATTCATGGCACCGTGAAAAATAGTGAGCAGTCCAAAGCAAATGCATTTACTCCATAATGCTCTGGGGAAATTTTGTCTTCTTTTCTTGAAAGGGGAATCTTTAACACGACTCTCCATGGAGATGGATATATGATGAAATATATCCACTTTCCTTTTAATGGAAATTTATATACCGTATGTTATACGTGTTTTATTTACGGTGCAGATATGCAAACAAACAGGAAATTCTTATAATACTCGCTGAATTTTATATCAGTATTATATTACTATTAGTAAATAGAGCTATGTCTTCAAATATATATGTGATAAATATCTTATAAATAATATCAGTAAACCTGAAGTTTGAGTTCTTTAAATTGATAGTAATAAGAATATTATTAAATAGAGCTATGTTCTAAAATATATATGTAATAAGAATTTTAAATACATATTTTATACCCTGAAGTTTGACTAATTTTAGATTGATAGTAATAAGAATATTAGTAAATAGAGATATGCCCTAAAATATATATGTAATATAAATTTTAAATATTTGATACACTAAAGTATATAAATATAAAACCAATGAAAATGTATTATGTATGACTGTAGAATCTAATGTATCTTATTACTGCACTGTAATTGTTCAGTGGCCACTTTCCTCTTTGTAAGGGTAGGAGAACAAACCATTGTTCTCTAATCTTGGGTAGTGCCATAGCCTCTCTAATCTTGGATAGTTCCATAGCCTCTGTACCATGGTCTTCCACTGTCTTGGGTTAGAGTTCTCCTGCTTGAGGGTATACTTGGGCACGCTGTTCTATCTTATATCTTATCTCTCTTCCTCTTGTTTTGTTAAAGTTTTAATAGTTTATAAAGTGATATTTATTTTAATATTGTTGATCTTCTTAAATATTTTAGTTTTCCGTGTTCCCTTTCCTCAGTGAGCTATTTTCCCTGTTGGAGCCCCTTGGCTTATAGCATCCTGCTTTTCCAACTAGGGTTGTAGCTTAGCAAGTATATAATAATAATAATAATAATAATAATAATAATAATAATAATAATAATAATAATCTGAATATACCTCGATATATTTAGGAATTATTGTAACTCAGGTGCATTATTCATTAGAAATTGTTTGTAAAAAGTGTGATAATTCACCCCTCACACTTCGGAGTTTATAAAGTAACTCGGGTGCATTATTCATTAGAAATTGTTTGTAAAAAGTGTGATAATTCACCCCTCACACTTCGGAGTTTATAAAGTAACTCGGGTGCATTATTCATTAGAAATTGTTTGTAAAAAGTGTGATAATTCACCCCTCACACTTCGGAGTTTATAAAGTAACTCGGGTGCATTATTCATTAGAAATTGTTTGTAAAAAGTGTGATAATTCACCCCTCACACTTCGGAGTTTATAAAGTAACTCGGGTGCATTATTCATTAGAAATTGTTTGTAAAAAGTGTGATAATTCACCCCTCACACTTCGGAGTTTATAAAGTAACTCGGGTGCATTATTCATTAGAAATTGTTTGTAAAAAGTGTGATAATTCACCCCTCACACTTCGGAGTTTATAAAGTAACTCGGGTGCATTATTCATTAGAAATTGTTTGTAAAAAGTGTGATAATTCACCCCTCACACTTCGGAGTTTATAAAGTAACTCGGGTGCATTATTCATTAGAAATTGTTTGTAAAAAGTGTGATAATTCACCCCTCACACTTCGGAGTTTATAAAGTAACTCGGGTGCATTATTCATTAGAAATTGTCTGGAAAAAGTCTGATAATTCACCCTTCGCACTTCGGAGTTTATAAAGTTATTACGAAGGATTGATTCATTGATATATGTGTTTGAGTACGTTCATTTTATCCACTTTTCCCAGTATATGTTTAACGATAAGTCCTTTGAGCATGATTAAAGATGGATATAATATCATCAAAAGATTTAGCATGTAATTTGTTTAAGTACGTTCATTTTATCCCATTGTTTTCCAGTATATGTTTAATGATGAGTCCTTTGATAATGATTAAAGATGGATATAATATCATCAAAATTTGACCTCAATCAAACTAAAGATTGGTATACCATACTATCATGTCGATTCACCTCCTTCCAAACTAATAAAAATTGCTGTTAGTTGATAATCTTCAGATTAATTAGTAATAAAAGGAATTCTCAATATTTAAAAAAAAAAAAAAAACATATTTTATT
>NC_090731.1:20072604-20077604 GCF_036898095.1 Palaemon carinicauda | reverse complement strand
ATATATATATATATATATATTTATATATATATATTTATATATATATATATTTATATATATATATATATTTATATATATATATATATATATATATATATATATATATATATATATATATATATATATATATATATATATATATATATATATATATATATATATATATATATATAAATTTCTACCTCATACTTGGGATTGAACGCTAGCCCCTTTTAATGAAAGGCCAGGTCGAAACCAACCATACCACGAGAGGCCATAAAGGAAATCGGAACCTGACGCTACCTAGCTGTCCGAGGATTTACCTGGCGAGACTTCAGTCTCTTTCCAGCGAGTTTTACCCGATTTCCCGGCCCACCACGTGACACAATTTGTAGTAATTCATTCAAATTACCCCTAATGAGTCAATATGGATAAATATCAACACAACATCGTGTTCAAATAGAAATAAATTTCTACCTCATACTTGGGATCGAACGCTAGCCCCTTCTAATGAAAGGCCAGGTCGAAACCAACCATGCCACAAGAGGCCATAAAGGAAATCGGAACCTGACGCTACCTAGCTGTCCGAGGAGTTACCTGGCAAGACATCAGTCTCTTACCAGCGAGTTTTACCCGATTTCCCGGCCCACCACGTGACACAATTGGTAGTAATTCATTCAAATTACCCCTAATGAGTCCATATGGATAAATATCAACACAACATCGTGTTCAAATAGAAATAAATTTCTACCCCATACTTGGGATCGAACGCTAGCCCCTTCTAATGAAAGGCCAGGTCGAAACCAACCATACCACGAGAGGCCATAAAGGAAATTGGAACCTGACGCTACCTAGCTGTCCGAGGATTTACCTGGCGAGACATCAGTCTCTTACCAGCGAGTTTTACCAGATTTTCCGGCCCACCACGTGACACAATTCTCAATCCTCGGACAGTTCTTGAACGTACTCCTCCAGAACGGGGGTGGAGTGTTGGAAAAACCGAAGGCACGGGGGTGGAGTGCTGTACCAGCTCCAGCCCAGTCCATTCTTGAGTAGGCTGTGGGCCCAGGGATCGAAGGTCCATCGATCCCAAAATTTCAGCAGTCTCCCTCCTACCGGTATCATTTCACTTGGACTGCCGTCCTGAGGTCTTGCCTCCCTGACCACGACCACCCCTGAATCCCCTTCCCCTTGAGGGGCGCCTAGACGAGCCTCTGGCTGCTCCTCTAGGCTTTGCTCGAAAGGAAGAAGACTGTCCTTCGAACGTTGGGGTGAATGCCGTGGACTGTGTCGACACAGCCTGGGGTACCCACTGAAAAGTGGTCGGGGTTTGTGCCACCATCTGGGGCGCTGGAGGCAATGGCAATTGCAGTTGCTGTTGCTGTCTAGAGGGCTTGGCTGGCCGAGACGGTAGCCTAGTCCTCATAGTCTTCCTCTTTGGTTGAGGACCCTCATCCGGGGAAAACTTTCTTTTGATAGCCAGGCCCCACTTCTGGAGAAGGTTCCTATTCTCCACGGCGGCCTTATCAACAACTTCTTTGACCAAATCGGTAGGGAAAAGGTCTTTTCCCCAAATGTTGGAGGAGATTAATTTCCTAGGCTCGTGCCTCACCGTAGACCCGGTGAACACGAACTCCCTACAAGCTCTCCTTGCCTTGACGAAGCCATAAAGGTCCTTCGTCACTGTGGCCAGGTGAGACTTAGCCACCACCATGAACATTTCATGGACCTTGGGGTCACTTGCCATCGTCTCAAGAGTAGTCTGAAGAGACATTGAGGCAGCCAGTCTTTCTTTTTTCTCGAACTCTCTTCGCAAAAGAAAGTCAGACAGCTTGGGGAGGTCCTCGCCGAACTGCCGTCCGGCAATATCAGCCTCCAACTTTCCCATTGAGAACGTCAGATGGACGTCCTTCCAGTCTTTGTGGTCCATAGGCAGGGCCAGCGACAACGGTTTACACTCCTCCATGGAGGGGCAAGGCTTGCCGGCCTCGACTGCTTTTAGTACAGCCGCAAACCCTTTCTGTAAAAATGGGAAGGCTCTAGCAGGAGAGGACACAAAGGAAGGGAGCTTCTTGTTCAACGCAGCTACCTTCGAGTTACAGAAGCCCCTCTCTTTCATCGAGAATGAAAGTAGAGCTTGAGCCTTAGCATGGTCCATCACTATGACCTCCTTCGGCTCTGTCTCCTCCTTTGAAGCTGGTTCCTTTCTCAGCCGGACATAACAGTCCGGATATGATGCCTTGCTGGGCCAGAATTCCACCTCCTCTAGGGGAACTGAGCCCAGCTTATCCGAGATGACGATCTTTCCAGTCGTCATCGGCATGTGCTCAGCATACCTCCATGGGTTAGCATCTGAGCACAAGGAAAGGTCTTTCACATTGAGCCTTTTCTGGGGCCCATGCGATTCTGCAAGGCACTGCATCCGCAGTTCCATAGTAGCCGCCTTCTCCTGATTCTCCTTCTGCATTTGTTGGATCATTCCAACAATAGAAGAGAGGGCCTGTCCCAGCTCTACTGGGAGACCGGCCGATGTTGAGGGAATAGGCTCCGGAATCTGAACCGGAGTAGCCGACACCTCGTCGACCTCTTCCTCTACGACGTCCGGGGCTTGTACTTCATCCTGGCCTCATGCCAGGAGGTCTTCTTCCAAACGCTCGTCCACGTCAGACATCCTGTCATCTAACTGGATGTCTTACATCGCGACCGCGACTTCAGCATCCACCTGGATCTGACTTTGGGGGATCTCCTCTTGAGGCTGGGGAATCACTGCATCAGCTGATGCCTTAGGGAAAAGATACGCCCTCATCTTCTCACTTGGAAGATAAGGGCCAGAGGTGTTCTTTTGGAAGCCCCTTACCCAGGTACGAAGCTTCTCCCTTGCTATATCCCTTGATTCCGCCGTCCTAGGGGAATCAAAGGCCTCAGTAATCAGGTTAGTGCACACAGTACATACCTGAGGGTCCCAATACTGGAGATCATCCTTGGAGACAGCGCATGCTGCGTGTCTCCTACAAAACTCATGTCCGCAGAGGTTCTTGCTGCGGACGTTGCAGAAAACATTTCCGCACTTCGGAGGGTCCTCCTGTAAAGAGAAGAAATTTCCATGAGTATCAAGTGAACTATGTATCACTGGATATGCATAGTATAGCATAACAATTCAGAAAGGAAAGACACACACTTGTGTTTCCCTCACAACCCATTGTTGCAGCCTTCCAGATAATAAAATCAAATGGTTAATCTCTTCTAGAGTAACCAATGCAAAGTTTCCAGAGGAAACAGGTGAAGCTCACACCTAAGCAATGATTTTAAAATCCTGGATAATAGACAGGAAAGAACTCACTCTCCTATCTGTAGGGCAACAGCAAAGGACTGTGCAAGAAAACACAAAAGTGTTAGAACACACAGTGCTGTACCAAAACCCATACTATAGTTTTCTTCTTACTGTATATGTTATACTGAAGAACACTGGTACAGTATAGGAGGATATGTGCCGGCCGGCACTTGCTGGCCGGCACACACCATAACTAGCTTTAAAGTATACTACTTAACAGCTATAAGGCGGCAGAACGCTGGTTCAAATGCATGTGCCGGCCGGCAGCAACTGCCGGCCGGCAACAGCCAATGTCGGCCGGCAATGACTGCCGGCCGGCAACTACGCAAGGTAGTACCCGGCTGCCGGCCACACTCTTGGTGACCGGCAGACAAGGGCTGACATTAGCCGGCCGGCAAAGGTACAGGACTGATGCCAGCCGGCAGCAAAAGAACCAGAGGACTACAACCGCCCGGCTGCTGTCCTCATAAGCCAGCAGCCGGGTCGGGTACAGCACTAGAAGAAAAACAGGATGGATGCCGGGATAAGAGTGTACACTACCTCCAAGCCCGGCAATCCGAAAGAGTGCATATAAGGAAGGGGAGAATCTAATTCAGGCTTCCTGACCAATGCCGTCTGGCTCTACAGGCAGGCATGGATGAGGGACCAAGGGAGGTCCGGGCAGCACTCAAAATAGAAGACCCTTGCCGGCCGGCAAGGGGCTGAGTCAATTCCACATCCTAACCTATTCTAGGTCCAGATGTAGAATGACGTACAGTACTGTAATGGCTAGGCCATTACGGAGAAAGAGGGGGAAGGGACAAAAGAGGGTCCTACCAACCTTGCTTTAGTGACGGATCACCCGCAGCCAAGAAACTCATCTTAGCCTAAGGGAGATCCAAGGGGGGAGGCCAGCAATACTTGCCAGCTCCCAGAGCACCAAAGCAAGGAAGGTGTTGCTTCTTCCAGGAAAAGAAACTTATCCTCCCCCGAGAACAGCAACAAGGACTAGTCTGGTAGATCACAAAAGAAGGAATCATATCCACAGAAACCTTCGGTAGTGACCTGAGGATCTAAGCCACATCTGTCTGTGTCAGGCCAGCGAGGGAGACTCTACCCCAAGCCAGACAAACACAGACTCAGACTAAAAAACTCTGTTGTTCTGTCCCTCTTTGAACCAGACTTACTGGAACAGGAAGGTACAGTAACATACCAGTATAGTTTTATCGAAAATTAATTCAGATAAACCACTTAGGGATAAGCCCAAGGCTTAAACAGAGGGAAAGGGATTGCATACCTTCTCCGAAGAAAAGGAAGCAACCGGGGAGTATGAGAAAGTATACTAAGGCTCCATAAGCAACTTAGCCTAGGCACCAAGAGAATCGATTACCTAAATCACCGAAACTCACTCGTATACTATCTTGGAAATATTCAACATAATCTTAAATGTATAAAAAACAGCCTAAAGCTTCAATAAAATTTTAAAACACTCGGAAAACCAAAATCATGCAGGAAGTACTAGGACCAAACGACTAGGCTACATGGCCTAGCGTAGGCCAGAATGGCGAATACCTCACCAAAATAATACTAAGCACGAAAGTAAATCCTATGTAATGCTAAATAGCTAAAATTTATCAAAGCAAAACAACCGGGAATGTCGCTCTGACTAACTAAACTTATACCTAGCGAGCGACAGCATTCATGACGCCTC
>NC_090731.1:20060104-20067604 GCF_036898095.1 Palaemon carinicauda | reverse complement strand
ATATATATACATATATATATATATATATATATATATATATATATATATATATATATATATATATATATATCTCCTTTCCTGAGTGGGAATCCCTTGCCTGTTTTAAACCGAACTGGAATTTGAGTCCCGCTCAAACTCGTTATGGTTGCTACAACTTTACTATTGTTTTGCGCGAAGGATGTGGAGTTTGGGGAACCAATAGGTCTACCTTTCAATCATCAGCATTCCTTGACTGGCCCTCCTTGACCCTAGCTTGGGTGGAGAAGGATCTTGGACGCTGATTATATGTATATAGGGTCAGACTCTATGGCACTGTCCTGCTCGATAGGACAAGGTCACTGTCCCTTGCCTCTGCCATTCATGAGCGGCCTTTAAAACTTTAAAAGATTTGTATATATATGCGTATGTGATTGTGTTTGTATCGAAGAATGCAATAAACAAAATGTAATTTCTGAAGAATTGACTTTATTTTGGTCGTGTTACGAATGCATATTTTCTTTTTCAATTCAATGCAAAGAAAGACATTATGTTCTTTCCCCGAGAGTAATTTTTCATGGAAATTGTGTTTTTCCGATGCCTGTGCGCGTTTCATTCTGATTTAGTCTCCGTTCCTTCAGGGAATAAGCCAATTTGCTGAATTTATTACTTGCACCTGCTAGCTGAAAAAGAAGCACATGAGGTGGAAATGTTCGTTTCTCGTAGTTCATGAAATGCTTATCGAATATTCACGTAATAATAACTGGAAAATAACACTTAATTGCATGATGATTGTATTTTCTCTAAAAAGAACGCAACCAATGCTACCTAGAATAACTAAGGGTTTAAAAAGTTATTGATTATTGCAAACTTACTTGGCTCATTATTTTGATTTCTAAAGGTAATAATATTTGGAAAATAACACTTAAATGCATGATGATTGTATTTACTCTAAAAAGAACACAACCAATGCTACCTAGAATAACTGAAAGTTTAAAAAATTTAAGATTATTACAAATTTACTTGCCTCATTATTATGATTTCTAAACGTAATAATAATTGGAAAATAACACTTAATTGCATGATGATTGTATTTGCTCTAAAAAAGAACGCAACCGATGCTACATAGAATAACTAAAGGCAAAAAAAAAATTAAAGATTATTACAAATTTACTTGCCTCATTATTATGATTTCTAAACGTAACAATAATGGGAAAATAACACGATGATTGTATTTACCATAAAAAAAGCATATTACCTAGAGTAGCTAAAGGTTTGAAAATTGACTGATTATTTCAAATGTACTTGGCTTAATATTATGTTTTATAGGCTGGAATTTTTGTAAGGAAAGGACTGTATAATGAAATATTTCACGAAAAGATCAATATATGTTGATACATATAAAAGCAAAGGCATGATTATAAAAAAAAAAAATTTCAGGGCAAACAAGTCAAAATGTCTTCACGAATCCAGCGTATAATAGTATCAATAGCTCTGTTATTTCATTCAGATCTGTTTTCCAATACAACAATATATATATATATATATATATATATATATATATATATATATATATATATATATATATATATATATATATATATATATATATATATATATATATATATATATATATTTTAGAGAAGTATACATATGTAATGAAAATATCTGTTTTTTAGTTTACCATGTCTAACGTTTATTTTCCACGTTTGAAATATGCTTTCGAATATCAGATGTTGGCACACCAAGTATGAAATGTCTAGACTCATTAAAAAGGTTCTTGATCGGGAAGTTCATCAAGGGCAAACAACACGATATCCTATGCAAACACGTATAGACACAAATTATGCTTGTAATTACAGCAGTCTTCTATTTAACTGAACGTAATGGGTGTCTTAGCTGCGTTGCGTTTATAAAAATTCATCTAAAAATTTCGGATGATTTCATATTCTCGACTAATATTCAGAATGGCTTTCTTTTCCTCTTTATATACATAAATATAATAACCTGTTTCCGGAGAGTAGACTAAATTAGGTCAAGGTCGTATTTTGTCTGGTTTCTTTTATTGAATACAACGTTTCAAAGCAAAGTATTTTACTTTTCCCCAGATGGAGAGAGGAGGAGATTGATGGAGATTGGTATTTTAAATTATGTCAAGTTTATGTTGGTACCTGGCCAGGAAAATATAGTGGCCCCAAATGCCATTTAAATTCTTTAAGATTTTGAGTTTAAGGAAAATTCTTGGATGCGGATAATAGCGATTTCTGGCTCGACTGTGAGATGACCAGGAAGGAAATGTGGACAAAATATCTTTGGAGAATAGAGGGAACAAATATGGGATATTACATTCAAATTTCTCTTATTCTTAGTAAAACGTTAGTACAATGTGGCAGTGAGGCCGAAGCAACAATTGGTTTTAATACAACTTGCCTGAAGGTCAGTTTAATTCCATGATAATAATAATAATAATAATAATAATAATAATAATAATAACAATAATAATAATAATAATAATAATAATAATAATAATAATAATAATAATAAAGTGTAAAAATTGTAATGGGTCACATAAAAACAGTTCAATTTTTTTTTTTTTTTTTTTGTAGCTACAATCTACTGACAGATACCAGGAAATTATATCTAAGGTTGTTTCCATGTAAGAAAGTTATTATTATTATTATTATTATTATTATTATTATTATTATTATTATTATTATTATTATTATTATTATTTTTATTATTATTATTATTATTATTATTAATTTTAATATTATTATTAATTTTATAATAATAATAATAATAATAATAATAATAATAATAATTATTATTATTATTATTATTATTATTATTATTATTATTATCATTATTATTATTATTTTTGTTATTATTATTATTAATAATAATAATAATAATAATATAATTATTATTATTATTATTATTATTATTATTATTATTATTATTATTATTATTATTATTATTATTATTATTATTATTATTATTATTATTATTATTATTATTATTATATGTTGGCCACATTCAACAGACTAGTGGTTTATAGCATGGGATTCCAAATTGCATCAGCTCCCTTAGGATTCCATAACTTCCTTCACAATATGTGCTGTTTCAAGTAGCACGCCCTTCTACACCAATCCAGGGACCTTATCAGCTCCTACCATCTCGAGTTTCCTTCTCAATGACATAAGTATGGTACCTTGTGCTCCTATGGTTATTGGCACCACTTCAGCCTACGTATTCCATTTCCTTCTTAGTTCAGTTTGGAGGTCGTAGTACTTTTTTTATTTTTTCTTCCCCTTATCTTCCACTCTTGAATCCCACGGTACTGCGATATCTATTATTATTATTATTATTATTATTATTATTATTATTATTATTATTATTATTATTATTATTTATTTTTTTGATATTATTACTTTCATCATCATTATTATTATTATTATTATTATTATTATTATTATTATTATTATTATTATTATTATTATTATTATTATTATTATCCTTATCATTATTATTATTACTATTATTACCATTATTATTATTATAATTATTTTTATTATTATTATTATTATTATTATTACTATTACTATTCAAGTGTTAAACCTCTAGTTTTAAAATATTTATAAGATAAATATCAAAATATATCATCCACAATGGAGATACAAATTAAATCTTCATTTTAAGTGGTTTGACATTTCAAAATCAATAATATTTACTGCAAAAAGAGAGAATATTTTGTTTTTGTTTTTAATGGAATAATAATTCATGAAGTGATTTGGGTAAAACAAACTAATGCACCTATAATTGATGTGAACTTGTTCAAACTATTTATAAAAGCTTGTACACAACTTCATTATAGGTTTCCTGGTTAAGTTACTTTTAGATGAAGGTTAACTTCAGTAATTTGTTTGTTGGTAAGCTGTTTAAACCAACAAGGTATGTGATTTGATGCTTAATTGTTTATGCCAGTCATTGTTTTTTTTAATGAGAGGTGTTACATTTTTAGTACAAAATTTTATATATACATTTACTAATTCAGTATATGATACATTCGTTTAATCGTGGTGCAATGTGTTATCCCTTTTGTTTGTTTATATCTATTTCCTATAAAGTCAATAAAAGCTATTAGATTTTTATGATAAAAAAATAAAAGGATCATCTTTAATTTCCATGATTTTTAATATTCTATATGAAACTGCTGAGTGTACTTTATCGAAACATTCATATGGTAATAAGTATCAAAATTTCCAACAAATGTCATCTTTGGAGACTTCTTAAGACAAAAAAAAAAGAAAGAAAAAAAAAAACTATATTAAAATAATAGTTCAAAGTATATAAAACCTTTTTGGGTGACATTTTCTGCCTATCTTGTGAACATATAGAGCTCTTCTTTTCTTGTGGGTTTCCTTGAAGTTGAAAGCGTCAGAAAAAAAAAAATATTATTTGACATATAATTCACTCTTGAACCTCACTTCATACCTTGGAGGTCATTTTCAAACACGATGTTATCCTCAACATATTTATACTTGAATGTTTATAACCTATTCATAATGATGTATTTCAATGTAGTGCCATGAAGAGATTTTAATGTCAAATCTTCCCGGCAGCAAAAAAAAAAAAAAAAAAAAGGAAAATCGTCTTATTATAAAAAATATTATAACGAATATTATAAGGATTCAAACCATTTTCTCACAGCTGTTACAAAACTGACGATAAACTATTAAACTCTTTTGATAAAAAAAGATAAATGTATTTAAATAATGCTGATATCATGCGTGTGTAAAAAAGGCTATCAATGTCAAATATAGCTCCTCCATTATTGAGAATTCGTAAGTTTTCAACATATGACGGTTTATTTTATTTTTGATACTAGTTTCGTTACTTTCATGTTATAAAAACTTTTGTGGTTTTATATACAGATGTACTAAGACTTGTGTATTGGTGAAACTTCTCTCTCTCTCTCTCTCTCTCTCTCTCTCTCTCTCTCTCTCTCTCTCTCATATATATACATATATATATATATATATATATATATGTATATATATATATATAGATATATATAAATATATATATATATATATATATATATCTATATATAATATATCTATATATATATATATATATATATATAAATATATATAGATATATATGTATATATATAATTATATATATGTATATATGTGTGTATATGTAAATATACATATATATATATATATATATATATATGTATATATATAATATATATATAATACATATATATATATATTTGTATATATATATATATATATATATATGTATATATATATAAGTGTACAGGAATTTCCTTTATTACGTTTATCTTATATTTTTTTTCCATATTACGAAAATATCTTCTGGATAGTGCTCAACTTGATTGAAGGTCAATCAAGATAGGAAGGCTTGGAGTTTTATCACTGCCAGTAAAATCTCTTTTTTACATTCATGAGAGAGAGAGAGAGAGAGAGAGAGAGAGAGAGAGAGAGGAGAGAGAGAGTATTTAGTATTTGACTGGATATTACGTCATTTCATGTTGAGGGAAAACATATTATTTTGATTGGTGAGTTAGATAGGTTTTTTAGAATAATTTTGATAAATTAATGTCTTTTTTTTTTTTAAATAACACAGGACTGAAACGAGCTAAGGAAGTGGCAATAATTATTACGTTGAATTCAATCATATCCATTGGAGGGCTAGGACCAAAAAGCTATTGTCAGTGAGTTAATTCCCCCTTGGGTCTCTGATCCGTGGCAGATCCATAAATGTTGTGTCGTATAAGCGGTAAAAACCCTCAATTACTGATCTCTTTGATAATATTTTAAAATCATTAAGTAATTTGAAGTACAGGACCATCAAGGTTTATTCTTTAAAGGACTAATTTATAAGTTAAACCTGATAAAACAACACACTACAAAATGATGCTAGAAAAAGTATTGATGCAAATGTGAATACTTGAGAAAAAAGTGGTGCTGAGGTGTTGTTGTAGTAGCCCATATTTATATTCTAAACTCTTTTTTATTCTTTGGCAAAACTGGATAAAAGTTGAAATTCAGTTTGTTATTCCAAAGTGGCCATGCAGATAAACGGCATTGTTTTTCCCTTAGAAGACTTCGCAGAAGGGGAAGTAAAAATTCCATGGTTTTTCTGTTTATGAAAATAGAGATGTTATTTTTAGGCTTTTCTCTTGGTGGTCTATTTTCTTTAATTTTCTGTTTAAATTTTGACTCTAAAATAATCAACTTTATTTAGCTCTACTTTATAACTTTGTTGTCAATATAATGTTTTTTATTTTGTCAAACATAATGTTCTTTTTTCCTCCTTCTCTTTTTTTTTTTTAAAGATTCAAGTGGATATTTGAAAGGTAAACTTATTGATGGAGAGAAGTTGAGATTACCCTACCAACATCTGAGCTACAGTGACGATACTTGGCCAAATGGCTGGATCGTAATTGTTTAACTAGATTATAATGGACACCGTATTCAATTCTACTGAGATTTCTTCACAGAAAATCCTTAAAAAGAAATTTTCCTGAAAATATATAGGCCTATCAGTTAGGAATAAGTAATACATTGATAAAAAAAAAGCATCAGGCATGTCCTTCCACTTACGTCTGTATATGGTCTTTCTGTGGCAGTCCGCGCCACAAACTTCCCTAGTTCGTCGATCCTTCGTTTTCTAATTTTGTATCTTATATATATATATATATATATATATGTATATATAGAGGTATATATATATATATATATATTTATATATATATGTATATATAGAGGTATATATATATATATATATACTATGTGTATATATATATATATATATATATAGAGGTATATATATACAATATATATATATATATAGTATATATATATTTATATATATATATATATATAGGTTAATATACATATATATTCATTAGAGTAAATACTAGAATTTAAACCGTTATTCGACTAGAAATAGACCTTCTAAATCGGTAAATAGCAACACAGTTCACAACAAAGAAATAAAAAACCGGAATATGTTGTAGGGGATTTCCTTATTCAAATTTCTTTGTTCAAGTTCATAAATCATTCATGTCTCTTTTTGTAAAGGGAATGAGAACATATCCCTGATGGAATTCCTTATTCATATATTACTACGAAATTTCTGGTAAAAGGAACGAATAGGATATTAAGTTCTTTATATTCATTACTATATTATTTTTAAGTCTCTTTTTTTCTTTTAATTTACGTCTATATTTGGTTAGTAATAACGATATATTTTATTATTCTTAAAACAGTTTTATTTTTTTTACTATACATAACAATAAAAGAGAAAATTACAGTATTCCAAAACATGACGTGTAAAACAGTTTGGACAGTACTGCAAAGGATATGCAATGAATATGCAATGAATATAATTCACTCCTCTCTCTCTCTCTCTCTCTCTCTCTCTCTCTCTCTCTCTCCACAAGTTTATTGTACTCTGTTAACTAGTGTTTTTTTTTTCTTTTGCATC
>NC_090731.1:20055104-20057604 GCF_036898095.1 Palaemon carinicauda | reverse complement strand
ATTGGATAAATTGCCATAAACGAGTAATATTACAGTCACCTACCCGTAAAAGATAATAACAAAGTAGAGTTAAAAAGTACAGTCGCCTGTATTTTAGTGAAATACGGTTGAGAAAAGTATATTTTATGAGAATTTTCGGTTAAAATAACGGTTTTATTTAACAGTGTAGAATGATTATTACAAATTTTTCTTATTATGGTAAAGCGCTGTTAACTTCTTTCCTCATTTCATATTTTTCCCCCAACCATCTATTTTCCTACAGCATGAGCCTGGATTTTTTTTTTTTTTTAAAGGATTAATGCTAATGACATACTCTCATTTCCCTGCATCAGGTTATAAAGTATCACATTATCAACAAGAAAAGGCCAATAATGTAGTTACGTTTTTTTTTTTTTTTGCTTTTGTAATTTGATCGTGAACCGAGTGCTTGTCTACGGAAAGTAATGAGGAGAGTTTTTATGAAGGGAGGTAATAATTCTCAAATACATATTTGGAGTTATAGCATATATACATATAAATATATATATGTATATTTATATATATACATATGTATATATATATATATATACTATATGGATATACATATATATATATATTTATATATATGGATATACATATATATATATATATATATATACATATATATATACATATATATATAATATACATATATATATATACATATATATATACATATATAATATATTAATATATATATTACATATATATATATATATATATATATGTATATATATATATACTATATATGTATATATTTATATATATATATGTACTGTATATCCATATATGTATATTATATATTATATTATATATGTATGTATATCCATATATATATATATATAATATATGTATATATATATTTATATACTATATATTGTGTGTGTGTGGTGTGTGTGTATATACTATATATAATTTAAAATTTTTCATTTGCTAAAGAATATGATTTCAAATAATCTAATCATAATTTGGTTATTACCTCACAAATCATATAAACGAATAGTAAACTTCTATTAATCAGTCTCTCTCCTCTCTCTCTCTTCTCTCTCTCCTCTCTCTCTCTCTCTCTCAGTGGGTTTATGAACATAAAGTTGCAAAAAAAATGCATTAAGTATTTTTGAATTAAGCTAATTGATTTCCCTGGAGATGCTAATGACCCACGCTTATGGAAATTAGAATATTTGATATCAAACCTCTGTACAAAAAGCAGGTGGAATTTATTAATGTTTAGCTTGGTATAAAATATATATTTTTCGCTTTATGTTATCCCATGAGATAATCTCATTTCATTTCATTTTTATTTTCTATTTTTCTCTTGCCCCTTTTGTTTCCATATAATTTAATTCATAGAGAGAGAGAGAGAGAGAGAGAGAGAGAGAGAGAGAGAGAGATGTCTTACTCTATAAATATAAAGTCAATTGGTCATTAGATTCTGTCATAATAACTTCGGAACTATTAGTTTGAGGAAATTATTGTAAATTAATCGTATATTTCAATAAATATCTGTTAAAAATCCTTATAAACATTTATTCCAGGATTTTTAACGTTTTAAAAACAGATATATGGTACGCATTTTATTGAAATACCGGCTGAAAACAGTATATTTTTCGGGAGAATATCATATTAAAATTACGGTTTTTTTTTAACACTGTAGGGCATTCATCATTAAATTTATTCATATATTAATCAAGTGATATGTGTCATTTTACGATGACATTTGGCAGTTAGTTTTTTATAGTTTTTTTTCTTTTTTTTATTTCTCATATATTTTTTTTTCATTCACACAAAATCATACTATTTCATTTTGGTCAATGGCTGTTTACAGCAGCAAATAGAAAAACATACACAATCACAGCAGATTTCACCATTCAGTTTCTGAGTCGTTTATGAACACAGTAAAATCTCAATATCACGATACACCTTGTATAACCTACCTACGTATATGATTCAACAGATACACACAACATATACCTAGTAGTTAAGCAGCATTCACTTTTACACTGTTAAAATAAACCTTAATTCTAATCCGAAATTTTCCGTAACAATATACTGTTTTCAACTGTATTTCAGTAAAATACTGGAGACCGTAATTTTTACCCTACTTTTGTTTATATCTTTTACGGGTTGGTGACCGTAATACCATTCATTTACGTCAATATATCCGTTTTAAAACGGTAAAAGCTGGCAACTTTTATTCAAGAATTTTTACTATTTTTTACTGCAAATTTTTAACAGTGTAGTATATCTTGATATAGACCCACTTTCCTTTACAATGAAAAGAAAGTAGAAGTTATAACAATTCTTAAAATTTTTGTAGTTTTTCCATATTTCCATTCCTCACTAGGCTATTTTCCTTGTTGGAGCCCTTGGGCTTATAGCATCCTGCTTTTCCAACTAGGGTTGTAGTTTAGTTAAGTAATACTACTACTACTACTACTACTACTACTACTACTACTACTACTACTACTACTAATAATAATAA
>NC_090731.1:20047604-20052604 GCF_036898095.1 Palaemon carinicauda | reverse complement strand
AAGCGCTGTATTATTTTAATAGTTCTCATGCCACATTAAAACAGTTTATTTTTTTTATTCCTCTAATCACTTTCTCCTTTTTTTTAAATTTTTTTTTTTTCAATTTTGTAAAATTATCATAATAAATCTAGATAGTTTTTTATAACACCATCATCATCATCATCATCTCCTCCCACGGCTATTGAAGCAAAGGGCCTTGGTTAGATTTTGCTAATCGACTCTACCTTGAGCTTTTAAAACGATATTTTTTCGTTCACCATATTTTTTTCACGTCTCATAGTTCTCAGTTTCTCATAAAGTCGCCAAAACTTATTGTATTGTATTTATAAAGTCTTAATAGACCCACAACTTCTGGAGAGTAAATTGATTTAACAGGTGTTTATTCTCATTGCGTTATATTTACTCTTTTCCTACATATGGTGATTTTTAACATATGACCTGTTCATTCTAGATTGTACTGTTTTCTTTCTTTCTTTTTAACTAAATATATAAATTTTTGTCCCCTGGATAATGAATAAAACTATCATTATTGTTAATTTTTCATTAACATTAGGTCTGGATTTCGACTGTATAATATGCCTGCACTATTGAATACGATAAACAAACTTGTATTTGTTACTTTTTCGGAATATCTTTTAGTGATATTGATGCATGAAAAGTAATTTTATAAGGAAGCAATATCTAGTAATCATATTTAATAATAACTATATCATAATCTTATTTTAGTAAAAAATTACGAATTTATTTATCCAATGAAATATTATTTCAGTGGTAATGTGTTCGCCTTGCACTCGCATGACAGCAGATCAATCCCAGTCTGGGACCGTGATTTTAAACTATTTACTGGTGAGGCCACTGCTGTGGTGGGGCACCACAGTAGGGGGTTGGCCTTGCCCGGCTGACGTTCTGGTGAACATCTATTCTGATGAATCTGGAACTGAACCAATACACCATTAACCTATAACCTTTAAATTACATGTTAAGCATATTTTCCCTATCGCATAATGAGATTAAACCCTCACTCATTATTCCGATAAGGATAATAACTCAAGTAGATTAAGTCCTCGATATATCAGAGGATTAAATGTTATGTTATCAGGAATAATATCCAAATGTTATCTGGTTTAGGACCGTCAAAGGTAATCCGTCTTTAATAGGATCACTTCCTCACCACGTCCTTTGGGTGCTTCCGTCAACAAGAGAATCACTAATTAGTAGAGAGTTATTGGAAAGTCTAAGTCTGAAGGGTCAGGTAAGAAGCCAATTATCAAGAAGAGAAACTTCAAGTAAAATGAATTAATTAATACTAATTACTACTTTTGAGATCACTGATTTCCGGTTATGAATATTAATTCATTTTCTCTAAAATGAGTTTACCTTGTACTTCTAATTGATAAAACCGTTTATATATTAAATAAAATATTAAAAGAAAAACAGTGATAATCAGAGTAGCAATATTGAAAATATATATATATTTTTTGAATAAATCATATCCATCTAAACATTAAAAAGGTTAGTTATACGTAGGTAAATTCATCAAAAGAGTATTTGATTAATTTCTTCTCGAGTACCATCATTAATACTAAATGAGATTTCATCAATAAATACTTCCATTTTCAAAGATTTCTCTGTCGATTTCCTGAGATGTAAAATAAATATCATCCTTTGGATAAAACAGTCATTAACTGCAAAATTTATGAATGAATTAGAAATAGCGTATGAATATCAGAAATCAGAAGTAGCTAGCAACCTTATCTCACTAAGATAACATCACCATTTAAGTCGTCACTCGTGGCGATATAATTTGAGGAATTAGGCCTGAGTATATTTCCTTCATGACACATATCGAAATGATATTAAGTTGATACAGACTAACTAATAGAGATAACAAGCTTTCGTATAGTAGTAAGCGAGGCGCCAGTTAGCTAATAACCGAGAAGCGAGGTGAATGCAACTAACCCTATTTCGACGGAGCATGAGTTTATATACAACCTGTTCCATGCAAGAACAGCACAGAAATTCAAATACAATGATTCAAGAACATACAAGCTTTAACATGCTATTAGTGCGTGAGGAGAGCGATAATATATATATATATATATATATATATACATACTGTATATATATGCATATATATATATATATATATATTTATAATTATGTATATGTATATATATATATATATATATGTATATATACACATACATATACATAAAAATATATTGTTCTCAGGCGTACTTCAGTAGGATACAGGCGACCATGATTTTCAGCCTATTTTTTGTATTATCTTTTACAGGTTGGTGACCGTACTTCAATGCATCCGTTTTTAAAACTGTAAAAATCCTGGAGTAAATGTTGCCAGACATGTACCATATCTATTGCAAAATTTTAACGGTGTATGGCGGTCTTCTACCGGATAAGAGGAAGTAATCCTAGAACTGTTGTATATCCATGGCTGGTTCTTACTACCTGAAAATATTCTTCGTCTTTGTCTGCATCTTTTCCCACATTATGTGGCGTCGATGTTTCTGGCAAGACTTCTCCATCTACCTCTGTCCCACACTTAATCATATATATGCCCTGGCATTAATTCTAATCTAAATATTTCCACTGGCCATATTGGTTTTGGCTAATTTTTCATGGCCGGATGCCTTTCCTGCCGCCAACCCTCCCCATTTATCCGGGCTTGGGACCGGCACCAAGTTGAGGCTGGCTTGCCCCACTCAGTGGCTGGGTTTCTACCTAAAAATATATTTCATTCAATTTTCATGTTAACAACAACTTGTATTCCTTTATTCTGCCTTCCTTCGAGTATTGTCCTCCTGTCTCGTCTTTAGCTAGATGAATCTAATCTCCGTTTGTTGGACAGCTACTTGTGGTCTACTAATCTTTGGCACCGTCGTTCAATTAGTTCATTATGCATGTTGCATATGATTTTTCATAACTCTGACCATCCTTTACATTCAGATCTCCCTGGACAACTCTATCCTGTTTGTAATACTAGGCAGGCAGTTAATTCTAATAGGCAGGCCTTCTCCATCATGAGGCTCAATACTACACGGTATTCTAGAAGTTTTATTCCAGCTGTGACCAAGTTGTGGAATGATCTTCCTAATCGGGTAGTTGAACCAGTAGAACTTCAAAAGTTCAAAGTTAGAGCAAATGTTTTTATGTTGACCAGGCTGACATGAGTCTTTTTATAGTTTATATATGACATATCTAATTTAACATTGTTACTGATCTTAAAATAATCTATATCAATTATTCATTGTATTTTCATGTAGTTTATTTGTTTCATTATATCCTTCAATCACTGGTTTTGTCCTGTTTTTCTAAGTAGGGTTATAGCTTTGCTGATAATAATAATAATAATAATAATAATAATAATAATAATAATAATAATAATAATGATAATAATAATAATAATAATAATAATAATAATAATAATAATAATAATAATAATAATAATAATAATAATAATAATAATAATGTTTATATGCACACATTAATACAACGGACATGTAATTTTGTTTCTTCTTCATAAGCTTCAATGCCTTTCATTATTGTTACCAAAATAAACAAATAAATATTACCTTTATTATAAATGCTGTAAATTTCATTAAATATATAATTATAATCAGGAAGCACAATTACTCTTAAGTAACTAAATAAATGCATAAGAAGATTACTAAAGCAACATTTTGCAAAACTGGATTTTTTGGTTTGAAAATGTTTGCAAGGGAGGTAAATCCGACAAGTTTCTCCTGTCTCTATGTTGATTTATTAAAATTCTATTCCACCAGACAGACTTGATTAATGGGTAGGCTATCTTTCCGATGATTGATGACTTTATAACTTGATCAAGAGATGGAATGGGGATATATCTGTTTATACTTGTATTGAATGATAAAATTTGTAGATATATACGGCAGGATATAAAAATAGATAAGGCGGCATGTAAATCAAATCCAAATGAAATTCCATACATACCCCTTCCCCCCCCACCACACACACACACACACACACATATATATATATATATATATATGCATATATATGCATATATATATATATATATATATATGTATACACATATATATATGCATATATATGCATATATATATATATATATATATACATATATATATATATATATATATATACATATATATATATGATGAATTTTGCACATTTTTACGTGTTTTTTCATATTCAAATAAGCCATATATATTTTTGATACATTAATGTCTGGATTCTCTTAACGACCTCGGGATCAGAACCCCAGGCGAAATCACGAGGTATTCAAATTATTATCTTTGAACCCTAATAACACATTTGAATAGATTTTTCAAATCTGCATAACGCTTTAGAATATTGCTTCGTAGTGTTCATAAGGTATCGGATTTGGTTTTATAAAGCTCTCAGATCACAGTGGATTTAATTTAACAACTTCTCATAATGTATTGCTACAGTATTTGAAATAGTGTTTTACAAAATACCTTTAATGTATTAAAATGGTGTTTATTATAAACTTCATGAAGCACTGTATTTTTTTAATAGTTCTCATAACACATTAGAATAGTATTTTCGTAGTCCTTTAATCAGTTTTTTTTTTCTTTTACAAAATTATCATGATAAATCTAGATACATACATATACCAAAAGCACTTCCCCCAATTTTGGAGGGTAGCCGACATCAACAAAGAAACAAAACAAAAAGGGGACCTCTACTCTCTACGATCCTTCAGCCTAACCAGGGACTCAACCGAGTTCAGCTGGTACTGCTAGGGTGCCACAGCCCAACCTCCCACATTATCCACCACAGATGAAGCTTCATAATGCTGAATCCCCTACTGCTGCTACCTCCGCAGTCATCTAAGGAACCGGAGGAAGCAGCAGGGCCTACTGAAACTGTGTCACAATCACTCGCCATTCATTCCTATTTCTAGCACGCTCTCTTGCCTCTCTCACATCTATTCTCCTATCACCCAGAGCTTTCTT
>NC_090731.1:20032604-20037604 GCF_036898095.1 Palaemon carinicauda | reverse complement strand
TCCAAATTTGGATATAATACATATGAATATAAAAAATAAGGCAAAGGTAAAATGCATTTTCCAATTGGAAGCATATTTGATTTTTTGGGAAGAGCACGAGACCAGGAAATTTCCTTCGCTTCTTCCGTCAGTTGACTATGAATGGAGCATTCACAATTCGCCTCATATCTCCCTCGAAATATTGGCAGAGGTGAGGAAGGCTATTTCTGATGGAATACAATGCATTCCTTTCAATTTTATCAAAAATATCTCTAGTTTTTATATATCAATTTCTGGTGAGACGCATTTTGCAATTTGGAAATTTCTTCACTTCCCAATTTTTTGGCTATGCACTGTTAAAAATTTTCCGTAAAAAAATAAATTGGTAAAATCATGGAATAAATATTGCCAGATATTTACTGTTTTAAAAACGGATATATTGACGTAAAGGACTGATATTACGGTCACCAAACCGTGAAAGATAATAACAAAGTAAGGTATAAATTATGGTTGCCTATATTTTACTGAAATACTGTTGAGAATAGTATATTTTAAGGAGAATTTCCGATCAAAATTATTTTTATTTTTACAGTGTACTTGAGCCGAAAGACCTGTAAATGCAATCACGTACTATCAGTAACAGCTGATATGGAAAGCTTTCTATTAGTCTTCATTAGATCGAACCCATTGATTTTACAGAATGTGTGAAAGTCTCAACTCTCAATGCACTTAGTCGGGTGTCCATAGTACTAATTTGAAATTATGGGCAGTTACCCAGTAAGATAAGGAGTGTAAATTCCTTTTACTTGCTGATATTCCAGAGTATATCTAAGGTTTAATAGATAAGAAATGGTCTATTTCGAATCTAATCCTATTCATGGTTTTCATTATCAAAAAAAAAGGTCTTTGATATCAATGAGAAGTAGGTGCATGAACAAAAGGAAAATCATCCATTGAACAAGCACTCTAAAAAAGGACTTTATACTGTCAAGGAAATTCCATTCAAGTCTCTCTCTCTCTCTCTCTCTCTCTCTCTCTCTCTCTCTGTTCGTACTTTTAATACATTGATTATCCTGCATATGTGCAATTCTGTAAAGGATTTTCAATAACTTATGATTTTCCCATTTTAGTTTGTTTATATTATTTGCTGGTTGTAAATTCGACTTTTTGATTCAATTAGAGAATTCTGCAGACTTGGAGATATTCGCAAACAATGACGCTGAAAAAAAAAATTAATTATTCCAATGAAAATCTCATAATATTGATTTATTTGGTTTAGGATTTTGTTATATACTGTATTTCCTATTAAATATTTGTCTTGTTTTACTGGGTGCTTGAGAATTCAGATAATTCAATGTTCAAAAGAAGAGAAAGGAAGATTAAAGTTCACTATCGGTATGTTTAATTTTCTTGAACAAAGATACTAATGCAAAATTAATTGTGGGAGTAACACGCCCACACACACACACACACACACACACATATATATATATATATATATATAAATATATATATATATATATATATATATACATATATATATTTAAATATATCTATATATATATATAATATATATATATAAATATGTGTGTATATATATGTATATATAAAATATATATATATATATATATATATATGTGTGTGTGTGTGTGTGTGTGTGTGTGTGTGTTTTCAAAATGTCTTTTATTTAGGATATTAGTAAAATTCCCGAATGATTATTACATACAAGGACTTATTTTTATTAAACATACTATAAAATTTTATAATCTATCAATTTTTGGGTATATCCTTGGTGATAAGATTTTTTTTCACTAGGGAAGTTTTTCCTCAGTTTTGAGGTCAAGTACATTTACATGTAGGACCAAGAATGTCTGCAGCAAACCTACATATATAGACTTCAGAAACACATAAAGACTTATTCTCAATAAATATACTATAGATTTTTATAATCTATAAATTTTTGGGTATATAATGGGTGATACGATTTTTGTTTCACTAGGAAAGTTTTTCCTCCATTCTGAGATCAAGTATATTTACATGCAGGACCCAGAATGTCTGCAGCAAATCTGCATATATAGATTTGAGCAACACATAAAGACTTGTTCTCAATAAATATACAATATATTTTTATATTCTATAAATTTTGGGGTATGTAATTGGTGATCCGATTTTTTTTCCCGAGGAAAAGTTTTCCTCCATTTTGAGATCAAGTACCTTTACATGCAAGACCTAGAATGTCTGCACCAAACCTGCATATATAGACTTGAGCAACTGAAAGTAAAATCCAGAGAGGAATTTCTCCGGTTCCAAGAAATCTCGTTTTATCAATCCTTGGCCAGGTGGCAAACTTTTGTGAAATGATATATGAGTGAGAGGAAAGATTTAAAGACGTATATCCTATGGAGGGTTATCCTACGTGTATGTAAGGGAAGTTGTTTCTTTAAAAAAAAAATTCGTTGTTCCTAGGGAAGGTTTTTATCCTAGAATTGGTTTACTCACCAAATTTACTAGATTCGAAATCCGAAATTGTTTGTTACATGCGGTTAGCGATTTCCATTTCATCAAAGGTTTTTATCCTAAAGTTGCTTCACTCACCAAATTTGCTAAATTTCAAATCTGAAATTGTTTGTTACATGGGGTTAGCGATTTCCATTCTATCAAAGGTTTTTATCCTAAAATTGCTTTACTCACCAAATTTGCTAAATTCGAAATCTGAAGTTATTTGTTATATGGGGTTAGTGATTTCCATTTTATCATCAACAGTTTTTATCCTAAAATTGCTCTACTCATCAAATTTGCTAAATTCGAAATCTGAAGTTATTTGTTATATGGGGTTAGTGATTTCCATTTTATCATCAACAGTTTTTATCCTAAAATTGCTCTACTCATCAAATTTGCTAAATTCGAAATCTGAAGTTATTTGTTATATGGGGTTAGTGATTTCCATTTTATCATCAACAGTTTTTATCCTAAAATTGCTCTACTCATCAAATTTGCTAAATTCGAAATCTGAAGTTATTGGTTACATGGGGTTAGCGAGTTCCATTTTATCAAAGGTTTTTATCCTAAAATTGTTTTACTCACTAAGTTTGCTAAATTCGAAATTGTTTGTTACATGCGGTTAGCGATTTCCATTTCATCAAAGGTTTTTATCCTAAAGTTGCTTCACTCACCAAATTTGCTAAATTTCAAATCTGAAATTGTTTGTTACATGGGGTTAGCGATTTCCATTCTATCAAAGGTTTTTATCCTAAAATTGCTTTACTCACCAAATTTGCTAAATTCGAAATCTGAAATTGTTTGTTACATGGGGTTAGTGATTTCCATTTTATCATCAAAGGTTTTTATCCTAAAATTTCTTTACTCACCAAATTTGCTAAATTCGAAATCTGAAATTGTTTGTTACATGCGGTTAGTGATTTCTATTTTATCAAAGTTTTTAATCATAAAATTGCTTTACTTGCCAAGTTTGCTAAATTCGAAATCTGAAATTGTTTGTTACATGGGGTTAGCGATTCCCATTTTATCATAAGATAAGGAAGAAAAACATTATCGAAACATTTCTCAACGTTTTCATTGTTCCTATGAAGTTTTTATCTTAAAATTACTTTACTCTGCCAATATCCTAAATTCGAAATCTGAAACTGTTTATTATACGTGGTTATTAACTGTTTTTTTTATCATAAAATAAGAAAGAAAAAACATTGTTGAAACACTTCTAAACATTTTGCTTTATGATTCAGATAAATGTTGTGAGTATTCAATTTGTTTATTTCAAAACATTGATTGTTTCGGGCACTGAATGTTGCCAGGTATCGATATTGACGTTTTTTTTTTCTTTACTTTTTATTTCGGTTCATTTCCAGTTTTGGTCGACTGCAGTTTAAATTTTAATACCTTACTTAAAATCTTTAGTTTATTTCTGTTTAGATATGTTTCCCTAGATCTTATTAATATAATTAGAAGGATGTATATATGCAATATATTTTTGAATAATGTATCTTCAATTTATATAGTTTTACCATCATTTATACCATGTTTTTCACAATCTTTCTCGTTTTACCTATATTATTAAAACTTCATATTACTCATCTTGTAATTTTTTCTATTTTAGAAATCTACGTCACAAATAATTATTAGGAGTTAAAAGACCAACACAACCTAATATATATATATATATATATATATATATATACATATATATGATTTTCAAAAGAAGCAGAGCATGAAACCATAATTATCTTTCTTTTAATTATTACAGGCATTAAGAATAATAAATCTTCAAGAAAATTATGCAAATATCATTGTAAGTTATGGCAACCATATTTCTCTTTGCTAAAGATATAACCTTAGAACCAACCTTATAGAATTGTTGAATATTAATAGTTTCATGGACAGCAGATGAAATCTCAGAATTCAGTATTTAGTATATAGAGCCAGACAACTCTCTATCATTTTTATAAAGATATTATTAGTTTTCTCTATTAGTGCTTGGATATTGGTATCTTAATTTAGGATAAATAATTCTAATTCTAAATTTAATAAATAATTTTGACTCAAATTCCAGACAGTGATAATTAGAAAGACTAAATTAGGGTACCAAGTCTAAATATAAAGTTTGATACTGGGAACATTAAAAAATATATATTGAAAAAAAATAATTTAAACAAAATAACTGGAATAATCTGTTACAAATCGCTGGTTTTGGAAATACCTTCAGCCAATTTAAATAGTATAATTCTTAATTTTTTCATTGAAATAGAATATCAATGCATTATGTCTTTAATTTGAGTATATACGTGTATGATTGGGACACAAATTTACAATACTCAAGTCACTTTAATATTTTGAGAGAGAGAGAGAGAGAGAGAGAGAGAGAGAGAGAGAGAGAGAGAGAGAGATTCCCAATACCATTTTCCTTGATATTGCTCCAGTTTCAAGGGACTGAGGGTGCGAAGAAAAAACACAGGGACTTTCATCTCACAAATGACATTAATTTTCAAATATCAAATATCATTTCC
>NC_090731.1:20020104-20027604 GCF_036898095.1 Palaemon carinicauda | reverse complement strand
TAGTCAGTATTAAATCATCCATTTTGATGTTTATATAATGTATTTTTTCTTTAATATTTTTCCCTTTAAAGTAAAATAAACCTAACTTCTATTTTATCTTACCTAGAGGATTTAAAAAGAGAATAAATAAATAAAGTTTTTTGTCCTTTTAATTCTATGAAAAGTGCTTCCCAGATAAAAAAAGAAAGAAACCTTCATACTTTTTATTTATTTTGATATAGGGTGAAAAATACATTAAAACTGAAAGAATCTGGTAAATCTATATAATACGACACACACGTTTTAAGGCTGTGAAATTAGGGTGGAACATTAGGGTTGTGGTGGGCGATGTGGTAACGGCCCTGACTGGTGAACGCCAGACTGGGGTTCGAGTCCCGTCTAAAGCTGTTAGTTTCTATGGTTGCTGCAACCTCACCATCCTTGTGAGCTAACGATGGGGTGTTTGGGGGGAGCCTATAGCTCTATCTGCTGAGTCATTAGCAGCCATTGCCAGGCCCCCCCTTGTCTCCAAGCTTGGGAGAGGGGCCTTGAGCGCTGATCATACGTAATATGGTCAGTCTCTAGGACATTGTCCTGCTTGATAGGGTAATGTCACTGTCCCTTGCCTCTGCCATTCATGAGCTACCTTTAAACCTTTAAAAGGCGTTTTATGAATGTTCGGTCAGTACGACTTGGGTAAATTTGTCATTTGTTTAACAGAATGAAAATCCATTTATCTATTCTCTGAAATGGATGAAGGTATAAAACTAAACAGCTTACTGTGAATGAGATTAAAATCTATGCTAATAGAGGCTTATTAAGCATTCCATAAAAGAGGATCAAACTTCCTCGCCAAAATAGATGGCAGTTGGTAGCAGAGATAATCTTCAGAACGATAGTGTAAAATAGCATTGTGTAATACTAGACAGTTTAAATGTATTCGTGTCATGAGTGTCAAATCACTCATTCATTACAAATAATGTCTTTTGAGTTCATATTTGTGAGAACAATATTTAAGTAGATCTTAAACAGAATTGAAAGGGTGATCAATATATAAACTTGAAGAAGCTGTTCTTGGAACGTAATGATATACTGCAACTAAATTCATCTTACATAGCTAATTTTCTTGCATACTCACACGAAAAAAAAACTAATTTTAATCGGGAACTTTGCGTGAAAAGTAAACTGTTCTCATCCGTATTTCAGTAAAATACAGGCGACCGTAATTTTAACCTTATTTTGTTATTATCGTCTAGGGTTAGTAACCGTAATATCACTCCTTTATGTCAATATATCCGTTTTTAAAACGTTAAAAATCCTGGAATAAATTTTACCAGGAATTCACTGTTTTGTAATGAAAATTTTTAACAGTGCATCTCGGGATTTTCTAAGCGTTTATACAATTTTATTGTCATGCAATGTTTTACAAATTCTGCTTTTATTCTTTTTTTTCTTTTTTTTCTTTTTTTTTAGCTTCACACACTCGCAGAAAATTACAGCATAACATTGCAGAAGTCTTCCATAAACTGGATGGTTTCTGCAAGCCAAAAGTTTCCACAGAAGGATTTTCTTTGTAAGCTCTTTCGGATCCCTTTACCAATACTTCAGCCACCACAATGTTTGCAACATTTATACGCTCTAGTTCGTTTATTCTTCTACCACCACATAAAGGTAAAATGTTTCTTGTTCCCAAATAATTCGCTACAAATTATATAATCATACAAAACTTGGTCTGTCTTATACTTAAAACTAGGAATTTTGCATTTTATTTTAGATATAGTTATTGGTGATTTTAATGCTTAACGAATAATTTCTTTTATCATTTACTATCTGTATAAAACATCTATTCTATATATGTGTAGATGTAAAGTTGTATATTTAAACTCCATGAGAATGCAACTTCTCATTGATACTGTTTTCGTTATATTATTGATACATTACTTGCTACTTCTTGATTTCAAAATCATATGTTGTAGGTTATTATCATCATCATCATCATCATCATCATTATTATTATATTATTATTATTATTATTATTATTATTATTATTATTATTATTATTATTATTATTATTATTATTATTATTATATTATTATTATTGTTATTATTATTATTATTATTGTTAATATCATTATTACTTGCTAGGCTACCACCCCAATTGGAAAAGCAAGATGCTATAAGCCTAAGGGCTAAAAACAGGGAAAAATAGACTACCGAGGAAAGGAAATACAGAAAGAAACAATGTGAGTTGTAAGGAATAATTAAAATAGAATATTTCAAGAATAGTAACAACATAAAAACAGATATTTCATGTCGGAAAAAAAAAAAAAAAAAAAAAAAAAAATTATCAACTGCACATTCCTGTGATTTGCATTTATCATACATTTCACCTAACTTAGACACAAATGATTAACAGAAGGGAAAGTTAAGGGCACTGAACCACAAGAATGAAAATATATTAGGTACCAAAAGTCCAAAGGGCAATATATCCTATCGTCAACTTCTCATTGAATTAACCATTGTGTTGCAACAACGAAGATTGATACGTTGTCCTCTCAGTGAAATTCTCTTACCGGAATAAATGTCGTTTCATTTGATTACAAGTAACATCTTATAACTAAAAGATATATACTTCATATATTCAATTTGACTTTTGAAAAAATGCCTATTTTGTTGTTCAGGAGATAAGTACTATCATTGATAGTATTTGATATGTAGCAAACTAAAAACAATCACCCTACTTTCAAGGCATAAAATAAAAATTATATTTTCTGGCTTAAAGAAGTCATTGAAATAATCTAATAGAGACACAACCGTAATTTATTTAGCAGTACATTTATATAAGAAATATATTTAGAATATATTTTTATACAGTATATTTATTTCTGGATTTTCTTTGTTATTTACAATCATTTTTTTTTTGTGAAATAGTTGATACTTTTTTAGTTTGGAGTACTTCCTTTTATCACTGAACTTTCCCGAGTGAAATTATTTTCCATTATAGATCTTATGTTTGTTTCTGCTATTTCATACATCGTTCGAGTCTTTAAATATAAAAGGTAACAGGTCTATATATATGACAATGATTTTAATATACGATGTTAAGAGTTTACAATAAAAAACGGTAAGTACCTGGCAATATTTATACCAGGATTTTTACCGTTTTGAAAACGGACACATTGACGTAAAGAAGTGATATTACGGTCACATATTTGTAAAAGATAATGTCAAAGTAAGGTACCAAACAATAATTTTTAGGTTACAAGGTTTTCGTTTGTATGCTCTAGATATCTGGCAAAGTTGTCTTTGCTGTTTGTTGAAATGTGATTGTCAAAGCACCCAGAAATCATATAGATTTCCCACACGGAAACGGTTGACACCCCAGAAACATCCTGAAAACCGCTATTATTCGAGAATAAATTGAAACACAAAAGCTTCCTATTTGAATCCTGCTGTGGACCAGTGTTGGAAAAGCATTGATTCTAACTGAATTATCTATGATCACCTACTAGCAGAACGAATGAACACAAAGAAAACGATAATTTGTGATATTGAAAAATGCCTCTAATAAATCAAATTGGACGATGCAGATATCACTTTAAACAAAATGTTTCAGATGAGAACTGTTCCCGAAATTATTATTATTATTATTATTATTATTATTATTATTATTATTATTATTATTATTATTATTATTATTATTATTATTATTATTGTCGTTGTGGTTTTTATTATTATTATTATTATTATTATTATTATTATTATTATTATTATTATTATTATTATTATTATTATTATTATTATTATTAGCATATTAACTTTATTTGTTGCTGCATTAATTAGGCTGTAGAAATTCAATTCAGGTTGTTCATTTATTTTCGTTGCACTGTGGTTTTTTTTTTATTTATTTTTTATTTTGTAAAGTTGAAATTTTTTTTTCTCTTCATTATTAAATCCCTCTAATATTCCAATATAGGATTACTTCTATTTCTCTTTTAAATTTATAACCAAATATTTTTAAATACCAAATCCATATCAATCCAAATCTTTAAGTTCGCACTGCATATTTTCGGTTTACTTTTATAATGGACTCTATGCAATCATGAAAAATAACTGCGAGGGGAATTTCCCGTTTCAAAAGTGCTCCAGCGAGGGTCAAACCAGTGAAGTTCCCATTTCACGGAAAACCCTGTGGTTTCTGACACTCTCCCTTGACTCTCGCAGTCAATTTTTACACTTCAGGTTCTCGAATAAGTGTGTTTTTATTTTTACTGTATTTCCTATTTGTTATAATATTAACAATCAACCATAATTATGAAGAATTCACTTTGAATTTTCATAAAAGATGGCATTTATTTAATTCTGTAATCTGCAAAATCCTTTTTTATTTAAACGAGAAAAAACTTGGCGGTAAATGATTTCTCAATACAAATGTCATCAATCAAAGTGGTAGTGATGCTAGTTAGTATGCATCGATATATAGTTTAGATACTATTTAAACTATTTTGCAAAACTTGAAATAATATTTTAAATCTACTTTTTTATTCTCTTGTACTATCACAACGATTCTCTTTATCTTTGGTTTTTAGTCCGTCCCCATTGCCAAAATATATGTGTTCGAGTCTTGATTAAACATTAGGTAAAAAACACTTTCAAATAGGAAGATTAATTGGAGTTCAAAAGCCTTCAGAGCTTATGTCTATATTCCCATTCACCACTAAAAAACTCTATTCTGTTTTTTATTCTCTCTTAAGAGTTTAAAGGTTTAAAGGTCGCTCAAGAAAGGCAGAGACTAAGGACAGTGTCATTGCCCTATCGATCAGGACAATGCCCTAGACACTGGCCATATACACATATGATCAGTACCTAAGCCTCTCACCTATCTTAATTTTTTTTTATTACCAAGTTGTCATATATCAATTACTGTTCCATTGATTATACAGTTTGTTTCATCATTACACTGGCGATTTTTATGATAGAATGCACACCATATTTTCCAATTACGGGATCATGGTAGACCATTTTACATGTTCTGAATTACAAATAATTATAAGAAAAACGACCTATTATCTTTCCGAGATTTGCTATTCCTTATCAACACTCAGAGGTAAATATTGCTTTGATGCACTGGTTTGTGGACAAAACTGGAGGATTTACTTGAAGCACGTGCCACATCCATTCCAGAAAACATGTATGCTTTGCCATATTGCGATACTACTCACTGTTAATAATTTGCCGTAACAATAAGGAAAAATCCTGGAATAAATGTTGCCAAGGATTCACCATGTTAAAAAACAGATATATTGACGTTATGGAGTGATATTACGGTCACCTACCCCTAAAAGATGATAACATAGCAGGGTAATCTTTCATGTTATCCTTTTCATATCACCGGTTTCAGAATGAAAAGATTATATCTTTCTTGCTCAAAAATGACACAATTAAATAAAGAGGCATTATTTATATGGGCAGCCTGTCTTTTGGAATGGGGCGGTCATATGTTGACAAATAAAATCTTTCAAACATCACCGTGTGTTGTAGTAGGTTAATCTAAGATATACATGTATATATATATATATATATATATATGTATATGTATATATATACATATATACATATATATATATATATATATATATATAGTATTATGCCTGTATGTATGCGTTGGGATACCTAAATGTAGTGTAAGGGTATATATATCGACATGATCAGCAAAGCTATACTCGTCAGGGCTCCCCATACTGGGTTGGTTTGCTGTGAGCGATCAGGCCAAAGCTCTCTCTCTCTCTCTCTCTCTCTCTCTCTCTCTATATATATATATATATGCATATATATATATAAATATATATATATATATATATATATATGTATATGTATATGTATATATATATATATATATATGTGTGTGTGTGTGTGTGTGTGTATGGATGAGTGTGTTTGTGAGTGCATATATTATGATTTCAATATCAAAACATTATTATTAGTTTTTTTGAATTAGGTATCAGTATGACACAAGGGCAAAACACACACTACTGAGATACTTCAATATATGATTTATTTTTGTGAGAAAACATCAAATAAAAATTCCATAAATTCTTTTGGGATATTACCTTCGAGGGTTACGAACCTCATACTCAAACTTTAATGTTGCTAGCAATTTTTCATCTGAAAAGAGAGAGCCTCAGATATGTTTCTATTTCCAAAAGCAAAAAGAGACAGTCAACTTTTATATTTGTTGACAAAGACTAATTTTGCAATGGATTCATGATTATTTTATGATATGTTTTGAACGTTCAGTTTTTGATCGCATATATAAGAGTATTTATCATTTGATATTTCTTTTTTGATCCATTTTATCTCTTGGTTCTAACGATAAAGATAAATATTTAAACAGCATTCAAAAAGTAAACTATTGCTATTTTTTATATTCACTTCTCTATTTTGTTGAAAATTCTTTCTTGCTTCGTGAAATATATTACAATCTTAAAAGAATTATCATGGAAAAGAACATATATCTCGGGGAATTGTTCATAGATAACGAAAATATTAGAAGATTATGGATAATGTTTATTCAAATAAAGACTGAAGCCAGTAAAAGAAAAAAATGAAAAAGATAAGTAAATCATTATGATCACAGCCTAAATATATTATGGAAAGGACATTTATTTGCGTAATTGATGTAAATAACATTTAGTGACATCGTTACTGTTTACAGAAGAATTCTCAGTGATTCGCAAAATCTAACTCTGATCTCATAGAATTAATAACAAATCTCTGAGAGATTGGTTGAACATAACTACCACAGAGTTTATCTTACAATTCATAATAGATATTAACATATTACAAATTAATCAAATTGTCGGCAGATTCATTTATTTTTCATTTATTACTTGAGATCATTTCCTAGTTTATTGATGATTATTTGAAAATGTTACTGAACAAATCAACCAAAAGCTGATGTCTATGAAAAAGAGATGGTAACATCTTACACACGCCTAATTTTTCTGCCGCATCCCTCTCAAAGCAGAACTTATTGCACCGCTAAGAAGCAACAGAAAGCGTGCAAGAAATTTCTAAAAGGTTAAAAGGGTATCGCAGCAGTAGATAGCTAAATAAAAAGAAAAATTGTTGAAATTTATGATCGTAATACTTCTGATTATATAATGAGCAAAATCTACTGAAGGTAATGAAACTATTAAATAATATTTCAAATGATCCAAATAAAACAATAAACGTAAAGGTTTAAAAATTCACTCAAACTTGAGGGAGATATGAAATTGGACATTATGAGTTTTTTTTTTTTTATTTTTCAAATATATTCAATGCAAGGAAACTATAACCTTGAGACTGAAAATTTAAATGGAAAATAATCAGGTATCAAATACTAATGCAAATAACTACTTAGTAAGCTGAATAAGAATACTATTCTTATTGAAATAGGAAGATAATGTCATATGATGAAGACATACAATTTACTCCAAAGCTAGTTTCTGTTAAAACAAGTCTTATATTGTGTAATAT
>NC_090731.1:20010104-20015104 GCF_036898095.1 Palaemon carinicauda | reverse complement strand
TCTTATCAATAATATATAGTGTAGGTTTTTTTTAAAGATATATGTTCCCTCATATCTAGTGTTAAGAGGTGAAATTTTTGTAAAAAAAAAGAAAAAAAATCATGACTTCTACCAGCTACGAGGTAGTAGTTTGTAGTAATCCAGAATTTTTCTTCCCGACTCATCAACGACCAGTTCCTGGTCCTCCCAGGTCTTATCTCTTGCGCAGAGGGAGCTTAACACTGAACATATATATATATATATATATATATACAAACATATATATATATATATATATATATAAATATATATATATATATATATATATGTATATATATATATATATATATATGTATATATATATATATATATATATATGTATATATGTATATATTGTATATATGTATATATGTATATATATATATATATATATATATATGTGTGTGTGTGTGTGTGTGTGTGTGTGTATGTATATAGCAAGATAGGTTTGATGGCTTTGGTAAATTTAAACAAATTCTAATTAGATTGGCCGCAGCATTGAGTTATAAAGATATTCCTTTATTTATTTGGAAAATCTTATTTCAAGGTCAAGTTCAGTTGTATAAAACTAGATATAGTATCACAATAGGTACAAAGGCTTTAATTTTATTCTTTTTTTCATGATATTTAAGCCCCTTTCATCATATATTTCTTCTAGAATACCTATTCAATTTACCCCTGTGTCATTTCTTTCCCTCCCTCAAAACCTTTTACCTATGCCTTTTTCTTTACTAACCTGCTTTTGTATATGATGAAATAATCAGCAAGAGAAAATCGAATCTTTATTTTCTTATGCTGGCATTTTGATCACTATACATACATTCATAATTACAATCGTAGGATTGAGGTGGCTTATTGGTAACGTCCCTGCCTATTGATTGCCAAACTAGTGTTCGAGTCCTGCTCAAAATCGTTAGTTTATTTGGGGGTTGCAAACTAACCAACCTTATGAGCTAAGGATAGGGAGGGGTTTTGGAACAAGCTATAAGTCTTCCTGCTGAGTCATCAGCAGCCAATGTTCGGGTCTCCCTGTTCCTAGCTTGGGTGGAGAGAGGGCTGGGCGCTGATCAATTGTATATACGGTCAGTCTCTAGGGCATTATCCTGCTTGCTAGGGCAGTGTCCCTGTCCCTAGCCTCTGCCATACAAAGGGGGCAAAAAAAAAATAATTTAATGGTACATTTTACTACGCAATGTAGATATCTGAATTTCCGTTATTTTGATTCGATATTCCAATTTATTCTTATAGATGTTCCTCCATGTAGAACAAAATAATAAAACCTCGCTTTATAGCTACAAATAAACGTGAAGCTATGGAACTTACAGACCTAGTGGAAAGCATATTTCAAATCACTATTTTTCATCTTATTTTTCGCTAGATTAATAGTGGCAATCAATGTCCCTTTGATCTAACAAAAGTCAATAATCTTTCCCTTTAGAAAAACGTTTTACAAAAAGAGGACGTTTTTACCACTTTCATTTTCTACCTTTTGTAACAAATGTTCTCCTGGAGTAAAGAATTTCAGGGAAAACTAATACAAAATTTAAAGTTATAGGGATTTTAATTCTTTTTGTAATCAAATCATATTGGGTGTAGATTTAGTCTTATCAGAATTAGTAGTAGCATTAGTAGTTTTACCACAAAATGTAAAAAGAAATATAATTTACACATACAGAGATATGAAAATTCTATAATCCATCACACTATTATAATAGACAATATAAAACAATATTTGCTTCATGCAATCTAGCTATGCATTACAATTTGGGGGAAGCTTAAAAGTAAAAGAAAAGCGTCAAAGAAAATATTTAATATTCATTTTCGTAGTAAGCTGATTTGGAAATGATTGTTTTATTAACCTTTCAAGAGAAGCTAAATTGAAATTTTTATTGTCATATCCAGGATATTCTATGGATTATAACTTTGCATTTCACCTTTCGATGTGTTTTTACAGGATTATATGTATCACTAGCCGTATTACTTGTATTTATAACATTTGTTTTTATCATTGGTAAGAAATAATAATAAAAAACAACAACAACATATATGAAGGTACAATGTTGCTGGTACCTGCTGCTATGCAACAAATTGTATTTATCTACAATATACAGTATGTAGAATCTTAAGTTTTAAAAATTCAGTGGCCTTCGATAAGACTTATATCCACCGTTTAAGCTATGCCAGGGTTCAAAATATGAATAAAACTATATGAAAATTACTCTAGATATTTTACCAAAACTTGTTGGATGCACAATAAGACATTTTACAGTGCATTAATAGTAAATGTAATGTATCGTAGCTTTAATCCTACACGATATGCATGTACATAAACATTATAAATATACACACAGATATATATACACACACACACACACACATATATATATATATATATATATATATATGAATATATATATATATATATATATATATATATATATATATTGAAGAATTTCATTCATTAATTAACCATTGTAACTTAATTCTATGAATTTTCTGTCAATTTCTTTCATGCAGTTTCCCCCGAGCTTTCTGTTGAATTTAAAGATATTCAAAATTTAGTAGTGAAATGTTATTATTATTATTATTATTATTATTATTATTATTATCATTATTATTATTATTATTATTATTATTATTATTATTATTATTATTATTATTATTATTATTATTATTATTATTATTATTATTATTATTATTTGCTGAGCTACAACTCTAGTTGAAAAAGCAGGTTGCCATAATCCCAGGGGCCCCACAAAGGAAAATAGTCCAGAGAGGAAATGAAACAAGGAAAAATTAAATATTTCAAGACCATTCCCCGACGACGGACCTTGTACTCATCAATGGCCCATTGTAACCTGGCTAACGGAACCCATTCAGACTTAAGTTATGTCTAACGTGAGCCACTATTAAACTTCAAGCAATTTAACTAAGCGCATGGAAGTCTTTGATGACAACAGTCACGTGTCCAATATCACTGTCTGTGTGTAGATATGCTTTTCAAGTATTACTGTGAAATGACTGAATTTGGTATGGAGAGAAGCATCTTAAATTTTTTATTTCTAATAATCAATATAATTACTCATATTCTATTTGCTTTCAGGCTTCTTTATATTATAACTTTCGACTGTATATATATATATATATATATATATATATATGATATATATATATATATATATATATATATATATATATATATACATACATATATATTATACAGTCAAAAGTTATAATATAAAGAAGCCTGAAAGCAAATACAATATGAGTAATTATATTGATTATTAAAAATTAAAAATTTAAGATGCCTCTCTCCATACCAAATTCAGTCATTTCACAATAATACTTGAAAAGCACATCTACACACAGACAGTGATATTGGACACATGACTGTTGTCATCAAAGACTTGCATGCGCTTAGTTAAATTGCTTGAAGTTTAATAGTGGCTCACGTTAGACATAACTTAAGTCTGAATGGGTTCCGTGATCCAGGTTTAAATGGACCATTGATGAGTACATGGTCTGTCGTCGGGGAATGTTCTTAAAAAATTTAATTTTTCCTTGTTTCATTTCCTCTCTGGACTATTTTCCTTTGTGGGGCCCCTGGGCTTACGGCAACCTGCTTTTCCAACTAGAGTTGTAGCTTAGCAAGTAATAATAACAACAACAACAACAACAACAACAACAACAACAACAACAATAATAATAATAATAATAATAATAATAATAATAATAATAATAACATTTCACTACTTAATTTTGATTATCTTTAAATTCAACAGAAAGCTCGGGGGAAACTGCATGAAAGAAATTGCGAGAAAATTCATAGAATTAAGTTACCAAAGCTAATTAATTAATGAAATTTTACAATTTATTATACTATAAGAATAAGTGTGGAGATTACTTTTTGTTAACATATATTTTTCCTATCAATAATATTATTACAATTATTATTAGCTAAGTTACAACCTTAGTTGCAAGAGCAAGATGATATAAGTCCAAGGGGTCCAGCAGGAAAAAATATCCCAGTGAGGAAAGAAAATAATGAAATAATAAAATTTTCCTATTCGTGTGTATTCCATTAATCACTTTTATACGTCACGTTCTGATATTTAAATGAGTAACGTTTGTGTTAAAGACCGGACTATTCTATGGATTTTTTTTATTAAAACAAGATTTGAAATATAAATAATATCAGTAATAATGAAAAGACATTAGTTGCAAAAAAGAAAAAAAAACGTATTTCCTGCCTAAATTCTCAACAAAATATTTCATTGGCATTGGTAAATTTCCGCTGATAGATTGGTTGACATTCTTTTTTCTCTCACTCAGGATTCAATATTTGGCTGATGAAAACGAAAACATTTATTTCCAATTTATCTAACAATAAAACTTAAAATCAGATATAGGAGAGCAGGAATAAAATGGTGAGTATTGGCACTGTGGACAGAGAGAGAGAGAGAGAGAGAGAGAGAGAGAGAGAGAGAGAGAGAGAGAGAGAGAGAGAGAGAGAGAGAGAGAGAGAGCACCTGAATATTTTATTTTATTTCATAATTCCTCAAAATTTCTGTAAAAAATATAAACTTTTTGCACTCTTTGTCCCAAAAGTATTTTATAAAAGATCTAGTTTTATTTCCTAAAATTAAAAACTCTGGAGCTCTGGAAAAGAATTATGCCTAACGAAATTAAGATTTTTTATTTTTTATTTTGGTTTAACATATAGATTAAAAATCATTATTGTATATCCCTGAACTCTTAACACTTGGCAAATAGCGTATAGTTTATCTAACATTCTTGACAGTTTATATTTTTATCCCTAACTTGCTATTTTATGATTTCTTTCTTGCATTATTAAAGTGAGAATTAGGGAGTAAAAAATGGTCTTACCTTACGAAAGAGAAAATATTAATTTTGTGCATATAAAATTGACAGTTTTTACATTTATAAAACAAAGTACAGCTATAAAGCTTTAGCAGCACTTG
>NC_090731.1:19977604-20005104 GCF_036898095.1 Palaemon carinicauda | reverse complement strand
TCTATTCTGTACAATATAAAACAATGCATAATTAAGATGCCAAGCTTATGTAATAAGCATCATGCAATAAATATACTATTTAAAAAAAAAAAAAAAAAAATGTTTTCAACGTTCATAAATATGCTTATGCTAAAGGAAAAAAAAAAAAATTTCCATAAACGTCTCTAAAAGTTTGAATAATCATTAGAAAATAATTTTCAACTTCATTTCCATTACATATTCATGGCACTCATGATTAAACATCAAAGGATATGCAAATACATAGTGACAGGGAAAAAAATATTCAGAAAACATTGAAATGGAAAATCGCTTTACAAAATTACCCCACTTGATAGAAACAAGGAGCTTACTACATGGAAAACACATAATAGAAATTGGGTTTATTTTTCTTCTATATGTCCATTTTCTCTGTTTCCTGTGTGTATTTTCTTTGTAATAGTTATGTAAATTGTTGACGTTATGTATATATGATATATATATATATATATATATATATATATATATATATATATATATATATATATATATATACATACATACATACATATATATATATATATATATATATATATATATATATATAAATATATATATATATATATATATATATATATATATATATATATATATATATATATATATATATATATATGTATATATAATCAGCAAAGCTATACAAGTCAGGGACATCCATACTATGTTGGTTTGCTATGAGCGATCAGGCCAAAATCCCACACCATCACCAATCCAAAAGGGCAAATGTGTTAATGAAAGCTGGCCAAAACCTAGACATAATTAAAACAATCCTGTTTTAGGTCACAGTTGCTGGCGGCAGTGGAACAACTGCCCAAGCTTTCGGGTAGTTACATCCCACTACAGGGGATGCTAACAATCTGTAGACTAGAACAGGCCATTTTTGGAAACTGAGCTTTGCAACATACAACTTCAGGACCCTGTCTGGGGAACAAATTATTACTGTGTTACTAGAAGAGCTGAAATAAATGAATTGGGATATGATAGCATTTAGTGAAATTAGAAGAACTCAGGATTCTTATATTGAGTGAAAAGAGGGCCATATATTTTTTTCAGGGACATGAAAGGAAGAAGGAAAACGGAATGAGTTTTCTCATTAATAAAATAGACACATTTTGTATCGATAGTTATAGAATTGTGTCAGTGAGTGGTTGGAGTGGTTGTTGGTTGGGGCATGAAGGAGGGGTGGCGTATGTGGCTGGTTTGCGGCTCTTTCACTGATCTGGCACGTCATAGGGTGGGCGTCCGTGTCCAACCCTATTCATGTCAGCTTCGGTTGACGTTGAGTAGTTATCCTCTTCGTCAGGAGTGGAGGTATTGGTGGAGGTCTTGAAGGTGGTGAAGTGACTGTCCATAAGGGCGTTGACTTTGGTCATCAGGACCTTCATGGGCAGAGCATTGACATCAGGGATGGCCGCATGTGAAGGTTTGGGTAGACGTCGTACCCAAAAGGCACGAAGTAAGCTTACCTCCCGCGGAGAGCCATTTGCGGAAGGTTGCCGGTGATTGATTCTAGTAATTTCTCTGAGGCCGAGCAAAGCCTTTTGGTCTCACAATGATTGTTGAGAGAGCTAAAAAACCTAGGTTTTCCAGGCGCCTTTCAATGGCAAGTACTGGTTCAGGAGGTATTTTTTGAGGGTGCGATTTACTATTGAGGTATCACCTCGTTTACAAAGCCAGTGTGAGATTTCCGGGAAAGTTTCCTTGGGTATAACCGTGAGGACATAACCTGCTTTGGTACTTGAGTGAGTCATGTTCTTGATGGAAAACTGAACCTCGGTGCACTGAAACTAATCGAATGCCACTGTACCGATGAAGGGCGTTAGTTTCGTGGATGTGGCGTGGAGAGAAGAGTCAGGATCGGAGGGTGGCCTCATCACAAACAGTAGGGCACAGCAGTGAGGGGGAATGCAGGAGGGAGCTATAACTAATGCATGAAAAAAAGCAAACATAAACAGGTTATGTTGTCAGTGCGGGGGGAAAGCTTGATATACAAAAATAGGAAATACTGTTACAGTGCACGAGCGTGTGTGAAACGCTAGCGGTACAATATAAATGGAAATGAAAAAGCAGACTCTCTGGTGAAGGAAGCAGTCCATAATTTTATCAGAGATTACTTAATGGTACCTGCAAAACATATGCTCCCAGTAATTCAGTCTGTACTTGTAGAAACTTGGAACTTTATTGGAAGTTGGAAAACCAGAAAATGGGTGAAATTATTAAGTCATTTTACCCACGGACTTATTTTGACATGCAAAGGTAAAAAAAAAAAAAAAAGTGATGTTGTGCCGAATGAGAATTGATCACATCAGCTGACGTATAACTTTTTAATGAGTGGAGAACATTAGCCATTCTGTAAAGATTGCTTGGTGCCATTAACTGTGAAGCTTATATCAACCGAGTGTCCAAGATAACTGACCAAGAGATTGTGCCATTTTAATAATTAAAAGGATAGCAAAGGCATCAAATTCAATAAAAAATTTAGTGACCTAAATGCAATGTGGATAACCTTTTCAAGTTTCTTGTGGAGACTAGTTTATTAAATAGGGTATAATCATTGTTTAAAATTAGAAATATATATTATTCGTTAAATAATTTTTGTGTTTCAGTGACCATTGCTGTTACGATGCCATTTAATATCTTAAAATTAGTCAACATTCTGTCACAACTGATCCCCTTTTTTATGTTTTCTATTTAACCTCTGTTCCTAGTTCATCTTTTCCAGATTGATACTCAGTTACTTTAACTTTAAGTCCATAGTAAAATTTCAAATTTTAACATGTGAGACCATTCGATGCCAGTGTAGCCTGTATTCTACGCATATCTCTTGGATATTATCATAATTAAGGCCGGGAAAACCTTACTAAAACTGTAATTTTACCACTTTATGTCGCTAGTAAGTGTAGCTTGTGTCTTACCCAAGTTTCTTGTCCCTACTAAGTGTAGATTGTATACTACCCAAGTTTGTTGTGCCTACCAAGTGTAGCTTGTATCATACCCAATTTTCTTATTCCTACTAAGTGTAGCTTGCATCCTACACAAGTTTCTTGTTCCTACAAAAATGACAAACTAATATAGCTAAATTCTGAAGTTTTAATTAATGTTCAATTGGTAAATTCTTCAGGGGAATGGTCATAAATAAGCACAAAACATAGACGCCCATTCATATACATAGTTTATGCTCAGTAAAAAAAAACGATTCTTCAGTAGTCAAAGAAAACGTAACTGAGATTTTAAAGCAAAGACTACTGTAGAATACTACAATTTACGGGTCATCCTATGCTGTTAATTTTTCAAAGTGAAAAGCTTTAATCTACAGAGAAAAAAGGAAACCCTTTCATCCTTCCTACATCGCCGTAAGAGAGAGAGAGAGAGAGAGAGAGAGAGAGAGAGAGAGAGAGAGAGAGAGAGAGAGAGAGAGAGAGAGAGAGAGATTCACCATATGAAAACAGTAGATTTATACCTATTTTCTATGAGGTTACGAATGTTACTCATTTTTTATTTTTTGTATCTATTTAATCGAGGGTTGTAGAAATTTAGCGTAAAAGGGAAATATGTGAATCTGTGTAGGAAACACGAATATGGTTAGCTGTTAAGATACCAAATCGAAACCATAATCACTTCAATTTTCAAGTGGCTAGATGTGTCTGACATCTAAGATTCACAAACTATTCTTTTCATGATATTTCAGCGTAAGAATATAAACACTATATAATGGCGATGTGCAGAAAAATTGCTTATTTTGAAGGGGAGTTTTAGATAAATGCAATTTTATCCATGTAAGGCAATTAACGAATAAAAGTACATTTCCGCATTCTGTTAATTCTAAACGTTTTACCACACCTTGATTACTAAAAGGCTCGAAACTGTGCTACCAAATTGATTGCAAAACACTTTTCTTGAACTTTCAATGGGAGTATTGAAATTCTTGAGATGATACTTGTATCACATACATTCTGAAGCAAAATGACAAAATATACCAGATAAGTTTTTAGATCTTACTCACTGATTCACTTCAGTTGTGCCATGTTTTTATTTTCCATGGTTTTTTTCTTTTTTTTTTTTACCTATGCAAATACTATCCTGCTATCCACAAAAAAGAAATTGAAAATATCTAAAATTTTATAATCTATAGTTCTACTGCTATTAAGGAGCAGAAACTTTGTTAATAATTCAATTGGCAGTGGAACTTTCCTATAATTCCAATAAAACTGTTTTGTATCAGTAAAATGGCTTCCAATGGACAATTCTATAAAAAAAAAGTTTGGATTTGCGCAAGCAATAATGGTCATGGAGACCAAATACAGATGGAGCCACCTGTCTCCCAAGGACGACAGAACAAGGATTTCTGCTTCCTTGATTTTCAAAGTTTCTACATTCTGAACGTTCAAAATTTTTAGAGCCATTTATTTCGTTGGGCTGAGGACGTGAACGTCAATGGTGGATATTACATGTAAGCATTCTTTTGAATTATTTATTGTGTATTTTACTGTAATGGAGTTTCCGTTCCACATTCCAAGTATTACAATCGGTGAAATTGCACTGTTTGTGTTGCGATTTTTATCATTATGCTAATTTCGTGTCAATCTATCCAAATTCCCTACTGTTCACACAGTTTCTCGCAATTTAATTTGCGTATCCTCCCTCCTCGAAAAGGGAGTTTTGTGTACGTTTATATTGTAAAAATAACTGTTCTCGTATACATTTTCGAAGTATTCTTTGACTGCTTAACTAGGCCTTGCCTTGAAGTTTATGGCTGAGTACTTAATGTGTAAAAAAACTAGTATAATTCTTATATGATATCAAGTTTTCTACTTTAAAGCATTTAGTATTTCCCATGAAACTGAATTAAGTTACATTCGTAGTGCCTAATTAGGGGAAACTGATATATCTCTACATGATTTCTTTCGCAGTATTTTAGTTAAAAACTTTGCTCAAGTGTTTTTGATGTTTCGGTGGTTATTTTGGTCTATTGTTAATTTATAGCATAATATATTTGATAAAGAGTGAAGATGAAAGACTTAAGTCTTTCTTACGCAGCAGCCTTTTACAGTTCTGTTTAATCTGAATTTTGGCTGGTTTTATATCAGTGATTGAAGTATTGTGATTGAAGTATTGTGATTGAAGTATTGTGATTGAAGTATTGTGATTGAAGTATTGTGATTGAAGTATTGTGATTGAAGTATTGTGATTGAAGTATTGTGATTGGTTAAACAATAGTGAAGGTTTAGTGAATTTGGTTACAAATATGTGAAGGTTTAGTGAATTTGGTTACAAATATGTGAAGGTTTAGTGAATTTGGTTAAAAAAAAGTGAAGGTTTAGTGAATCTGGTTACAAATTTGTGAAGGTTTGGTGAATCTGGTTACAAATTTGTGAAGGTTTGGTGAATTTGGTTACAAATTTGTGAAGGTTTGGTGAATTTGGTTACAAATTTGTGAAGGTTTGGTGAATTTGGTTACAAATTTGTGAAGGTTTGGTGAATTTGGTTACAAATTTGTGAAGGTTTGGTGAATTTGGTTACAAATGTGTGAAGTATTAGTGAGTTTGGTTACAAATTTGTGAAGTTTTAGTGAAATTGGTTACAAATTTGTGAAGTTTTAGTGAAATTGGTTACAAATTTGTGAAGTATTAGTGAATTTGGTTACAAATTTGTGAAGTTTAGGTGAAATTGGTTACAAATTTGTGAAGTTTAAGTGAAATTGGTTACAAATTTGTGAAGTTTTAGTGAATTTGGTTACAAATTTGTGGAGTTTTAGTGAATTTGGTTACAAATTTGTGGAGTTTTAGTGAATTTGGTTACAAATTTGTGGAGTTTTAGTGAATTTGGTTACAAATTTGTGGAGTTTTAGTGAATTTGGTTACAAATTTGTGGAGTTTTAGTGAATTTGGTTACAAATTTGTGGAGTTTTAGTGAATTTGGTTACAAATTTGTGGAGTTTTAGTGAATTTGGTTACAAATTTGTGGAGTTTTAGTGAATTTGGTTACAAATTTGTGGAGTTTTAGTGAATTTGGTTACAAATTTGTGGAGTTTTAGTGAATTTGGTTACAAATTTGTGGAGTTTTAGTGAATTTGGTTACAAATTTGTGGAGTTTTAGTGAATTTGGTTACAAATTTGTGGAGTTTTAGTGAATTTGGTTACAAATTTGTGGAGTTTTAGTGAATTTGGTTACAAATTTGTGGAGTTTTAGTGAATTTGGTTACACATTTGTGGAGTTTTAAGTGAATTTGGTTACAAATTTGTGGAGTTTAAGTGAATTCGGTGACACATTTGTGGAGTTTTAGTGTATTCGGTGACACATTTGTGGAGTTTTAGTGTATTCGGTGACACATTTGTGGAGTTTTAGTGTATTCGGTGACACATTTGTGGAGTTTTAGTGTATTCGGTGACACATTTGTGGAGTTTTAGTGAATTCGGTGACACATTTGTGGAGTTTTAGTGAATTCGGTGACACATTTGTGGAGTTTTAGTGAATTCGGTGACACATTTGTGGAGTTTTAGTGAATTCGGTGACACATTTGTGGAGTTTTAGTGAATTCGGTGACACATTTGTGGAGTTTTAGTGAATTCGGTGACACATTTGTGGAGTTTTAGTGAATTCGGTGACACATTTGTGGAGTTTTAGTGAATTTGGTGACACATTTGTGGAGTTTTAGTGAATTTGGTGACACATTTGTGGAGTTTTAGTGAATTCGGTGACACATTTGTGGAGTTTTAGTGAATTTGGTGACACATTTGTGGAGTTTTAGTGAATTTGGTGACACATTTGTGGAGTTTTAGTGAATTTGGTGACACATTTGTGGAGTTTTAGTGAATTTGGTGACACATTTGTGGAGTTTTAGTGAATTTGGTGACACATTTGTAGAGTTTTAGTGAATTTGGTGACACATTTGTAGAGTTTTAGTGAATTTGGTGACACATTTGTGGAGTTTTAGTGAATTTGGTGACACATTTGTGGAGTTTTAGTGAATTTGGTGAAACATTTGTGGAGTTTTAGTGAATTTGGTGACACATTTGTGGAGTTTTAGTGAATTTGGTGACACATTTGTGGAGTTTTAGTGAATTTGGTGACACATTTGTGGAGTTTTAGTGAATTTGGTGACACATTTGTGGAGTTTTAGTGAATTTGGTGACAAATTTGTGGAGTTTGGTTACAAATTGGTGGAGTTTTAGTGAATTTGGTTACAAATTTTTGGAGTTTTAGTGAATTTGGTTACAAATTTTTGGAGTTTTGGTGAATTTGGTTACAAATTTTTGTAGTTTTAGTGAATTTGGTTACAAATTTTTGGAGTTTTAGTGAATTTGGTTACAAATTTTTGGAGTTTTAGTGAATTTGGTTACAAATTTTTGGAGTTTTAGTGAATTTGGTTACAAATTTTTGGAGTTTTAGTGAATTTGGTTACAAATTTTTGGAGTTTTAGTGAATTTGGTTACAAATTTTTGGAGTTTTAGTGAATTTGGTTACAAATTTTTGGAGTTTTAGTGAATTTTGGTTACAATTGTGTGGAGTTTTAGTGAATTTGGTTACAAATCTGTGGAGTTTTAGTGAATTTGGTTACAAATCTGTGGAGTTTTAGTGAATTTGGTTACAGATTTGTGGAGTTTTAGTGAATTTGGTTACAGATTTGTGGAGTTTTAGTGAATTTGGTTACAGATTTGTGGAGTTTTAGTGAATTTGGTTACAAATTTGTGGAGTTTTAGTGAATTTGGTTACAAATGTGTGGAGTTTTAGTGAATTTGGTTACAAATGTGTGGTTTTAGTGAATTTGGTTACAAATGTGTGGAGTTTTAGTGAATTTGGTTACAAATGTGTGGAGTTTTAGTGAATTTGGTTACAAATGTGTGGAGTTTTAGTGAATTTGGTCACAAATGTGGAGAGTTTTAGTGAATTTGGTTACAAATGTGGAGAGTTTTAGTGAATTTGGTTACAAATGTGTGGAGTTTTAGTGAATTTGGTTACAAATGTGTGGAGTTTTAGTGAATTTGGTTACAAATGTGTGGAGTTTTAGTGAATTTGGTTACAAATGTGTGGAGTTTTAGTGAATTTGGTTACAAATGTGTGGAGTTTTAGTGAATTTGGTTACAAATGTGTGGAGTTTTAGTGAATTTGGTTACAAATGTGTGGAGTTTTAGTGAATTTGGTTACAAATGTGTGGAGTCTTAGTGAATTTGGTTACAAATGTGTGGAGTTTTAGTGAATTTGGTTACAAATGTGTGGAGTTTTAGTGAATTTGGTTACAAATGTGTGGAGTTTTAGTGAATTTGGTTACAAATGTGTGGAGTTTTAGTGAATTTGGTTACAAATGTGTGGAGTTTTATTGAATTTGGTTACAAATGTGTGGAGTTTTAGTGATTTTGGTTACACATGTGTGGAGTTTTAGTGAATTTGGTTACACATTTGGAAAGTTTTAGTGAGTTTGGTTACAAATTTGTGAAGTATTAGTGAGTTTGGTTACAAATTTGTGAAGTATTAGTGAGTTTGGTTACAAATTTGTGAAGTTTTAGTGAATTTGGTTACAAATTTGTGAAGTTTTAGTGAATTTGGTTACAAATTTGTGAAGTTTTAGTGAAATTGGTTACAAATTTGTGGAGTTTTAGTGAATTTGGTTACAAATTTGTGAAGTTTTAGTGAAATTGGTTACAAATTTGTGGAGTTTTAGTGAAATTGGTTACAAATTTGTGAAGTTTTAGTGAAATTGGTTACAAATTTGTGAAGTTTTAGTGAAATTGGTTACAAATTTGTGGAGTTTTAGTGAAATTGGTTACAAATTTGTGGAGTTTTAGTGAAATTGGTTACAATTTTGTGGAGTTTTAGTGAAATTGGTTACAATTTTGTGGAGTTTTAGTGAAATTGGTTACAATTTTGTGGAGTTTTAGTGAAATTGGTTACAATTTTGTGGAGTTTTAGTGAAATTGGTTACAATTTTGTGGAGTTTTAGTGAAATTGGTTACAATTTTGTGGAGTTTTAGTGAAATTGGTTACAATTTTGTGGAGTTTTAGTGAAATTGGTTACAATTTTGTGGAGTTTTAGTGAAATTGGTTACAATTTTGTGGAGTTTTAGTGAAATTGGTTACAATTTTGTGGAGTTTTAGTGAAATTGGTTACAATTTTGTGGAGTTTTAGTGAAATTGGTTACAATTTTGTGGAGTTTTAGTGAATTTGGTTACAATTTTGTGGAGTTTTAGTGAATTTGGTTACAAATTTGTGGAGTTTTAGTGAATTTGGTTACACATTTGTGGAGTTTTAGTGAATTTGGTTACACATTTGTGGAGTTTTAGTGAATTTGGTTACACATGTGTGGAGTTTTAGTGAATTTGGTTATACATGTGTGGAGTTTTAATGAATTTGGTTACACATGTGTGGAGTTTTAGTGAATTTGGTTACACATGTGTGGAGTTTTAGTGAATTTGGTTACACATGTGTGGAGTTTTAGTGAATTTGGTTACACATGTGTGGAGTTTTAGTGAATTTGGTTACACATGTGTGGAGTTTTAGTGAATTTGGTTACACATGTGTGGAGTTTTAGTGAATTTGGTTACACATGTGTGGAGTTTTAGTGAATTTGGTTACACATGTGTGGAGTTTTAGTGAATTTGGTTACACATGTGTGGAGTTTTAGTGAATTTGGTTACACATGTGTGGAGTTTTAGTGAATTTGGTTACACATGTGTGGAGTTTTAGTGAATTTGGTTACACATGTGTGGAGTTTTAGTGAATTTGGTTACACATGTGTGGAGTTTTAGTGAATTTGGTTACAAATGTGTGGAGTTTTAGTGAATTTGGTTACAAATGTGTGGAGTCTTAGTGAATTTGGTTACACATTTGGAAAGTTTTAGTGAATTTGGTTACACATTTGGAAAGTTTTAGTGAATTTGGTTACACATTTGGAAAGTTTTAGTGAAGTTGGTTACACATTTGGAAAGTTTTAGTGAAGTTGGTTACACATTTGGAAAGTTTTAGTGAAGTTGGTTACACATTTGGGAAGTTTTAGTGAAGTTGGTTACACATTTGGGAAGTTTTAGTGAAGTTGGTTACACATTTGGGAAGTTTTAGTGAAGTTGGTTACACATTTGGGAAGTTTTAGTGAAGTTGGTTACACATTTGGGAAGTTTTAGTGAAGTTGGTTACACATTTGGGAAGTTTCAGTGTAGTTGGTTACACATTTGGGAAGTTTCAGTGTAGTTGGTTACACATTTGGGAAGTTTTAGTGAATTTGGTTACACATTTGGGAAGTTTCAGTGAATTTGGTTACACGTGTGGAGTTTTAGTGAATTTGGTTACAAATGTGTGGAGTTTTAGTGAATTTGGTTACAAATGTGTGGAGTTTTAGTGAATTTGGTTACACATGTGTGGAGTTTTAGTGAATTTGGTTACAAATGTGTGGAGTTTTAGTGAATTTGGTTACAAATGTGTGGAGTTTTAGTGAATTTGGTTACAAATGTGTGGAGTTTTAGTGAATTTGGTTACAAATGTGTGGAGTTTTAGTGAATTTGGTTACAATTTTGTGGAGTTTTAGTGAATTTGGTTACAAATGTGTGGAGTTTTAGTGAATTTGGTTAAAAATTTGTGGAGTTTTAGTGAATTTGGTTACACATGTGTGGAGTTTTAGTGAATTTGGTTACACATGTGTGGAGTTTTAGTGAATTTGGTTACACATGTGTGGAGTTTTAGTGAATTTGGTTACACATGTGTGGAGTTTTAGTGAATTTGGTTACACATGTGTGGAGTTTTAGTGAATTTGGTTACACATGTGTGGAGTTTTAGTGAATTTGGTTACACATGTGTGGAGTTTTAGTGAATTTGGTTACACATGTGTGGAGTTTTAGTGAATTTGGTTACACATGTGTGGAGTTTTAGTGAAGTTGGTTACACATTTGGAAAGTTTTAGTGAAGTTGGTTACACATTTGGGAAGTTTTAGTGAAGTTGGTTACACATTTGGGAAGTTTTAGTGAAGTTGGTTACACATTTGGGAAGTTTTAGTGAAGTTGGTTACACATTTGGGAAGTTTTAGTGAAGTTGGTTACACATTTGGGAAGTTTTAGTGAAGTTGGTTACACATTTGGGAAGTTTTAGTGAAGTTGGTTACACATTTGGGAAGTTTTAGTGAAGTTGGTTACACATTTGGGAAGTTTTAGTGAAGTTGGTTACACATTTGGGAAGTTTTAGTGAAGTTGGTTACACATTTGGGAAGTTTTAGTGAAGTTGGTTACACATTTGGGAAGTTTTAGTGAAGTTGGTTACACATTTGGGAAGTTTTAGTGAAGTTGGTTACACATTTGGGAAGTTTAGTGAAGTTGGTTACACATATGGGAAGTTTCAGTGAAGTTGGTTACACATTTGGGAAGTTTTAGTGAAGTTGGTTACACATTTGGGAAGTTTTAGTGAAGTTGGTTACACATTTGGGAAGTTTTAGTGAAGTTGGTTACACATTTGGGAAGTTTCAGTGAAGTTGGTTACACATTTGGGAAGTTTCAGTGAAGTTGGTTACACATTTGGGAAGTTTCAGTGAAGTTGGTTACACATTTGGGAAGTTTTAGTGAAGTTGGTTACACATTTGGGAAGTTTCAGTGAAGTTGGTTACACATTTGGGAAGTTTCAGTGAAGTTGGTTACACATTTGGGAAGTTTTAGTGAATTTTGTTACACATTTGGGAAGTTTCAGTGAATTTGGTTAAACATTTGGGAAGTTTTAGTGAATTTGGTTACACATTTGGGAAGTTTTTGTGATTTTGGTTACAAATTTGTGAAGTTTTAGTGAATTTGGTTACAAATTTGTGAATTTGGTTACAAATTTGTGAGTTTGGTTACAAATTTGTGAAGTTTTAGTGAATTTGGTTACAAAATTGGGGAGTTTTAGTGAATTTGGTTGCAAATTTGGGGAGTTTTAGTGAATTTGGTTGCAAATTTGGGGAGTTTTAGTGAATTTGGTTACAAATTTGGGGAGTTTTAGTGAATTTGGTTACAAATTTGGGGAGTTTTAGTGAATTTGGTTACAAATTTGGGGAGTTTTAGTGAATTTGGTTACAAATTTGGGAAGTTTTAGTGAATTTGGTTACAAATTTGGGAAGTTTGAGTGAATTTGGTTACAAATTTGGGAAGTTTTAGTGAATTTGGTTACAAATTTGGGAAGTTTTAGTGAATTTGGTTACAAATTTGGGAGGTTTTATTGAATTTGGTTACAAATTTGGGAAGTTTTAGTGAATTTGGTTACAGATTTGGGAAGTTTTAGTGAATTTGGTTACAGATTTGGGAAGTTTTAGTGAATTTGGTTACAGATTTGGGAAGTTTTAGTGAATTTGGTTACACATTTGGGAAGTTTTAGTGAATTTGGTTACACATTTGGGAAGTTTTAGTGAATTTGGTTACACATTTGGGAAGTTTTAGGGAATTTGGTTACACATTTGGGAAGTTTTGGTGAATTTGGTTACAAATTTGGGAAGTTTTGGTGAATTTGGTTATAAATTTGGGAAGTTTTGGTGAATTTGGTTACAAATTTGGGAAGTTTTGGTGAATTTGGTTACAAATTTGGGAAGTTTTGGTGAATTTGGTTACAAATTTGGGAAGTTTTGGTGAATTTGGTTACAAATTTGGGAAGTTTTGGTGAATTTGGTTACAAATTTGGGGAGTTTTGGTGAATTTGGTTACAAATTTGGGAAGTTTTGGTGAATTTGGTTACAAATTTGGGAAGTTTTAGTGAATTTGGTTACAAATTTGGGAAGTTTTAGTGAATTTGGTTACACATTTGGGAAGGTTTAGTGAATTTGGTTACACACAAGTGAAGGTTTAGTGAATTTGGTTACACACAAGTGAAGGTTTAGTGAATTTGGTTACACACAAGTGAAGGTTTAGTGAATTTGGTTACACACAAGTGAAGGTTTGGTGAATTTGGTTACACACAAGTGAAGGTTTGGTGAATTTGGTTACACACAAGTGAAGGTTTGGTGAATTTGGTTACACACAAGTGAAGGTTTGGTGAATTTGGTTACACACAAGTGAAGGTTTGGTGAATTTGGTTACACACAAGTGAAGGTTTGGTGAATTTGGTTACACACAAGTGAAGGTTTGGTGAATTTGGTTACACACAAGTGAAGGTTTGGTGAATTTGGTTTCACAAGTGACGGTTTAGTGAATTTGGTTACACACAAGTGACGGTTTAGTGAATTTGGTTACACACAAGTGACGGTTTAGTGAATTTGGTTACACACAAGTGACGGTTTAGTGAATTTGGTTACACACAAGTGACGGTTTAGTGAATTTGGTTACACACAAGTGAAGGTTTAGTGAATTTGGTTACACACAAGTGAAGGTTTAGTGAGTTTGGTTACTCGTGTATGTTTAGTGAATTTGGTTACTCACTTGTGGAAGTTTAGTTAATTTGGTTACACACTTGTGAAGGTTTAGCGAATTTGGTTACACGCTTGTAAAACGCTTGTAAAACGCTTGTAAAGGATTAGAGAATTAGGTTACAAACTTGTGAAGGTTCAGTGAATTTAGTTTCACTAGTGAATTAGTGAACTTGGTTGAATAGTGAAGGTTCAGTGAATTGGGTTAAATATAGCGAAGGTTCAGTGAATTGGGTTAAATATATCGAAGGTTCAGTGAATTGGGTTAAATAATCGTGAATGTTCAGTGAATTGGGTTAAATAATCGTGAAGGTTCAGTGAATTGGGTTAAATCGTGAAGGTTCAGTGAATTGGGTTAAATAATCGTGAAGGTTCAGTGAATTGGGTTAAATAATCGTGAAGGTTCAGTGAATTGGGTTAATTAATCGTGAAGGTTCAGTGAATTGGGTTAAATAATAGTGAAGGTTCAGTGAATTGTGTTAAATAATAGTGAAGGTTCAGTGAATTGGGTTAAGAAATAGTGAAGGTTCAGTGAATTGGGTTAAGAAATAGTGAAGGTTCAGTGAATTGGGTTAAGAAATAGTGAAGGTTCAGTGAATTGGGTTAAGAAATAGTGAAGGTTCAGTGAATTGGGTTAAATAATCGTGAAGGTTCAGTGAATTGGGTTAAATAATAGTGAAGGTTCAGTGAATTGGGTTAAATAATAGTGAAGGTTCAGTGAATTGGGTTAAATAATAGTGAAGGTTTAGTGAATTTGGTTACAAGCTTATGAAGGTTTAGTGAATTTGGTTACAAGCTTATGAACGCTTAGTGAATTTGGTTACAAGCTTATGCACTAGTGGAGGTTTAGTGAATTTGGTTACGCACTCGTGGAGGTTTAGTGAATTTGGTCATGAACTAGTGAAGGTTTAGTGAATTTGGTTATGCACTATTGGAGGTTTAGTGAATTTGGTTATGCACTAGTGGAGGTTTAGTGAATTTGGTTATGCACTAGTTGAGGTTTAGTGAATTTGGTTATGCACTAGTGGAGGGTTAGTGAATTTGGTTATGCACTATTGGAGGGTTAGTGAATTTGGTTATACACTAGTGGAGGTTTAGTGAGTTTGGTTATGCACTAGTGAAGGCTTATTGAATTTGGTTTTGCACTAGTGGAGGTTTAGTGAATTTGGTTATGCACTAGTGGAAGTTTAGTGAATTTGGTTATGCACTAGTAAAGGCTTAGTGAATTTGGTTATGCACTAGTGAAGGCTTAGTGAATTCAGTTATGCAATAGATGAAGGCTTAGTGAATTTGGTTATGCACTAGATTAGGGTTTGGTGAATTTGGTTACGCACTGGTGGAGGTTGGGGGAATTTGGTTACGCACTCTTGAGGATTTAGTGAATTTGGTTACGCACTCTTGAGGATTTAGTGAATTTGGTTACGCACTCTTGAGGATTTAGTGAATTTGGTTACGCACTCTTGAGGATTTAGTGAATTTGGTTACGCACTCTTGAGGATTTAGTGAATTTGGTTACACTATTGAGGTTTTAGTGAATTTGGTTACACTATTGAGGTTTTAGTGAATTTGGTCACGCACTCTTTAGGATTTAGTGAATTTGGTTACGCACTCTTGAGGATTTAGTGAATTTGGTTACGCACTCTTGAGGATTTAGTGAATTTGGTTACGCACTCTTGAGGATTTAGTGAATTTGGTTACGCACTCTTGAGCATTTAGTGAATTTGGTTACGCACTCTTGAGCATTTAGTGAATTTGGTTACGCACAATTGAGGATTTAGTGAATTTGGTTACGCACAATTGAGGGTTTAGTGAGTTTGTTTACGCACTAGTGAGGGTTTAGTGAATCTGGTTACGCACTAGTGAGGGTTTAGAGATTCTGATTATGCACAAGTTTAAGGGTTAGTGAATTTGGTTACGCAATAGTGGAGGTTTAGTGAATCTGGTTACGCACTAGTGAAGGTTTAGTGAATTTAGTTACGCACTAGGGAAGGTTAGTGAATTTGGTTACGCACTAGTGGAGGTTTACTGATATTTGTTAAGCACTAGTGGAGGTTTAGTGATATTTATTACGCACTAGTGAAGGTTTAGAATTTGGTTACTCACTAGTGAAGGTTTAGTGAATTTGGTTACGCGCCAGTGGAGGTTTAGTGAATTTGGTTACGCGCCAGTGGATGTTTAGTGAACTTGGTTACGCACCAGTGGATGTTTAGTGAATTTGGTTACGCACCAGTGGATGTTTAGTGAATTTGGTTACGCACCAGTGGATGTTTAGTGAATTTGGTTACGCAACAGTGGATGTTTAGTGAATTTGGTTACGCACCAGTGGATGTTTAGTGAATTTGGTTACGCACCACTGGAGGGTTAGTGAATTTGGATATGCACCAGTAGATGTTTAGTGAATTTGGTTACGCACCAGTGGAGGGCTAGTGAATTTGGTTATGCACCAGTTGATGTTTAGTGATTTTGGTTACGCACCAGTGGAGGTTTAGCGAATTTGGTTATGCACAAATTAAGGCTTAGTGAATTTGGTTACGCACCAGTGGAGGTTTAGCGAATTTGGTAATGCACAAATTAAGGCTTAGTGAATTTGGTTACGCACCAGTGGAGGTTTTGTGAATTTGGTTACGTACCAGTGGAAGGTTAGTGAATTTGGTTACGCACCAGTGGATGTTTAGTGAATTTGGTTATGCACCAGTGGATGTATAGTGAATTTGGTTACGCGTTATTGGAGGTTTAGTGAATTTGGTTATGCGCCAGTGAAGGTTTAGTGAATTTGGTTATGCGCCAGTGAAGGTTTAGTGAATTTGGTTACGCGCCAGTGAAGGTTTAGTGAATTTGGTTACGCGCCAGTGAAGGTTTAGTTAATTTGGTTACGCGCCAGTGAAGGTTTAGTTAATTTGGTTACGCGCCAGTGAAGGTTTAGTTAATTTGGTTACGCGCCAGTGAAGGTTTAGTGAATTTGGTTACGCGCCAGTGAAGGTTTAGTTAATTTGGTTACGCGCCAGTGAATGTTTAGTTAATTTGGTTACGCGCCAGTGAAGGTTTAGTTAATTTGGTTACACGCTAGTGGAGGTTTAGTGAATTTGGTTACGCGCCATTGGAGGGTTAGGGAATTTGGTTACGCGCCAGTGGAGGTTTAGGGAATTTGGTTACGCGCCAGTGGAGGTTTAGTGAATCTGGTTACGCGCCAGTGGAGGTTTAGTGAATCTGGTTACGCACCAGTGGAGGTTTAGTGAATCTGGTTACGCACCAGTGGAGGTTTAGTGAATTTGGTTACGCCCTCGTGAAGGTTTATTGTACTTGGCAATGCACTTTTGAAGGTTTATTGTACTTGGCAACGCACTTTTTAAGGTTTATTGTACTTGGCAATGCACTTTTGAAGGTTTATTGTACTTGGCAATGCACTTTTGAAGGTTTATTGTACTTGGCAATGCACTTTTGAAGGTTTATTGTACTTGACAATGCACTTTTGAAGGTTTATTGTACTTGGCAATGCACTTTTGAAGGTTTATTGTACTTGGCAATGCACTTTTGAAGGTTTATTGTACTTGGCAATGCACTTTTGAAGGTTTATTGTACTTGGCAATGCACTTTTGAAGGTTTAGTGAATTTGGTTACACTCGAGTGAATTCTTAGTGAATCTAGTTATGCACTAGTGAAGGTTTAATGAAAATGGTTCACGCAAGTGAAATTTTATTTGATATGGTTACACCAGTGAGGGTTTATTGACCATGGTTATAAATCACTGAAGGTTTAGAGAACTTGGTTACGCACCTGTGCAGGTTTTGTATTTTATTACTTTTTCAGTTATGAATTTGGCTACACACTTGTGAAGGTTTAGTGATTTTGGTTACACACTTGTGAAAGTATAGTGACTGACTTTAAACTATTACATGCTTCAAAATAATTTTTCAAAAGTTACTGAATGTCCTCCCACAGCCATTTTACCCGCTTCCTTAGTGTACCAGTATGACTACATTCACATGAAAGTCTCCAAAATGGAACTACTATTTATTTTAAAATTTAGTATTTCATGAATATGGAAACTGTTGAAAGTGCTCTTAAGTTGAGTATATAGCTATTGTTGCGCAAGTGAAAGTATAAAATATACCTGAAATACCCACGGGGCTTTCATGCGCACCACATGTACTACTTGCCAGAACAGGGGACAGGGATGCAATGTTATTGCGAGTGTAGCGAGCCACGTCGGTGCACAGACAATTAGGAGTGAAAGTGAATCATACGTAACTTTCAGCCACTTACATGAACTATATATTTTTCTAACTGGTTTTCTTGTTTATTTCCTATTTCAGACCATTATTTCTGCAAATCCATTGTTTTGCGTATTTCCCCACTAGTTTCCCCCTAGTTTCCTGCTGTCTCTGTAAAGGGCTCCAAAAACAATCTAAATTATTTTTGTCCCAATAATCGTGAGAGATGCATAAAATAAGAGCAAGTAGGAAGTCATATTCATTTATTTGGCTATAAATTAAAGTATCATATATTTACCCTTTTGAGTTTTGAAATTAATAAGTTTTTTCTACAAAATGGAATTGACGTTTCTAGTTCTACATTTATCTAGAAATTCTGCATAAGGTTAGTTTTTATAAACCTCATTTCTTCGATTGTTGGTCATACTATTTAACTAAAAATATCATCTGCTTTAGTAGCACTGAAGTGTTTCAAGTACGTATTTTTCAGATGTCAAATATATACTTCCCTTTTAGCATAAATTTTGGTCTTAGTGTTTACTTTTTCTCACGACTTCTTTCCCGAGGTATTTGCTTGAACTGACGAATTTTGATTATATTAATTTGATTGATTTAAGCGATATCTTGGCGAACGTAGATATTAGATGCTGAAATAAGCAATTGTTCAGTTTGATACTGACATTTGAAGTTTTATCATAACATTAGTGAGGATGCTAATGTTGTTAATTATTATTTTTTTTTTAAAACTGATACAATAAGTAATAGATGTGGAATTATTAATACTCAATGTGTTTGTTTCAATTATAACCTTAGGCTATTTAAATTCTTAAATTTGGTCTAAAAACTATTTCTGCAGGCAGCTATATACACAAGTAGTTGAGTGTTTTTACCAGGCACTTAAGTGAGTAAGCAAATATTCTTTAAAACCATTTATTCCTATATAATCGGCAGGAGTTGTAATACAAAATTTAGTATTTTAAAAATACTGTTTTTACTGTGTAAATATTTTTTTTGGTAAACATAGAAATTATTAGCCTCTTATCTGGTAATTGTCTTCAAATGAAATTGTGGCCGAAATATTTGCACACATTAATGAATTTTCTTTTCCAGATTTTTAATGCCCATACTGAGATGAAGTTTGAACGATGAACTCTATGCAGACGTACCAGGGAAATAAAAAAAAAGTTTCATCCAGCTTGAAGTATAGTAAATTTATAAAACTATTTACTTCGAAATTGACCCAAAAACTCAATCTTCAGTCAGTACTGGTAAGTGAATAAAATTGTGCTTTTAGCGTCATGGCTATTATGTAAATAAAAATTTTAGAAGTCCAAATCAAACTTTAAAACATGAAATTTGAAGTTATCGTTTTTATTTATAATAACTTTCTCATGATGTACGTGGGAAAGATTCCATGTGAAAAAAAAAAAAATATATTCTAAAGTTTTATGATTTTAAAGTTACTGTCCACAACTTAAATATCGAAGGTACAGTAATGGGGAAATCTAATACACGAGACAGAAGTGGTTAATGAATATTGATTATACAAAGTGTTTATGTAAAAGAAAAATTTTGACAATGCTTTTATAACTGAACACTGTTTGGCGTCACAGTACGTAATTTTGATCTAATTAGTTTTTGATTGGCAGATTTTGGTGATAAATGTAAGTGTACCTGAAATCTATAACTAAAATGTCTATAGAAAAGCACAATATATTTAAACTGAAGGTAAAAAGTGACTTATGAAGCCTTTACTATAGGAGGTTTTGTCATGTTAGATTTCAGTCCTATTTTATTTTTTTTTAATCTATGAAACTATTAGCTTTGAGTGGGGGAATCTTAAATGACCTCGTCCCTATGGCTGATGCCACTAACACGGAATGGATTGCGAAGTGCTCTTTGCATATCAGTTGTGTGGCTGGATTATTGGTTGGGTACGGTAGGATTTCTGTACACCCTATAGATTTTGACAGAATCTTGAATGAATGGTTTACTGGGTTTTAAGACGACTGGATGCAGGGACTGAAAAAGACACAGACGGGAGAGCGAGCGAGCCAGGACCTTCTTCAAAAGAATTGACACCTCGCTCCTTCCACTTGGCACCTCTCTAGCACGCAGTCTTTTGCCGGTGGAGTTTGAGCAGGGGAGAGACCTGAGCTGGTGGGAGTTAAGATACCAATCTACTCAAGGGAGTGGACCTTCTCTTCTCCTAAGGCATGTTGCTCTTTACGGATCCATGAAAAGTATATGGGGCTCATATCTCTCTCGTCATTGCATCCGGGCTTTAGTCAGCATCCAGAAAGCAGTGCCACAGAAACCTCCTAGAAATGAGGGCACCCTATCTAGCCCTTATAGCATTCTTATTAGTTCTTTTCAGAGCACTGTAGTGCCGATGGGTGACAATAATACACTGGTGTCCCTTCTAGGCCAGTTGGCTTTGGTGATCTTGGAATGGAGGAAGGCAATTCTGGAGCCGTATAAGATTGTTTTATCCAGGGTAAGAATATCTTACTAGCAGACAATCTGAGCAGGAATATTCTGATAGTTGATTCATAATGGTTCTTGAAACGGATAGCCATCAAAGCTTTGACTTTGTGGGGTTTGCTGACAATCGACATGTTAGCAGCACTCCTCAACCGGAAGCTTCCGTTGGGAAAGAATAGAAGTCTATGCGTTCCCCCCTCCAGCTTAGTAAGGTGTTTATTGAACAAAGTCAGGGCATAAGATCTGGAGATGATTCTTATGGCTCAGGTGTGGCAGCAGGATGAATGGTTCCCAGACCTTCTACCTTGCTCAAAAACCACACGTGAAAATCTTCGTGATACCATTGCTTTCTTCACGCCTAAAGTTTATCCATCAGCTTTCTGCAAAGAGGCCTTTTGAAGCCAGTTGTGAAACATGGAAGGATACCTCTGAAATGGCCCGTTTATTTTTTTTCTGGCTCAATTGTAGTTCAAATAGCAGTTGAAGGCAGATGTTAGCCATAAGTAAGACTAGTTGAATATGAGAAATCAGCCACTCCTATTTCAGCATTCACTCTCTTGGGGTGCAGTATACGAGGGACTCTGCAAGCTGACCTCGTATAACTGCAGGTAGGCACCATGCACTTTGTTCAACTTAAGTGTTTTATATGCCCCTGTTCTCCATGCCATGTGGATTTGGGCAATGTTAAGTGATGGTCTTACTCCAATATTACGCTTACGTGGTAAAGTCATATTGCTAAATTCTACTTCCAATACGGATTGGCCAGGCTGTTATCCTATGAGGATAGAGGTGTCAAGACACCTCGTGCAAAGTTCAAGGGTTAACTAGGGATTGTCTTCTAGACAGTTGGTTTTAAGAAATCCATCCACCTTCAGATGAGTTTCCTATGTAAACAACGGAAGGCTTGTATGTCACGCTGGAACAAATAAAAAGATTTGGAAGTAATTCATATTTTAACTAGCTTTACACATACTGGACCCCGCTATCACTACCACTGAAAAGTCATGCTGCAATAGAAAAAGTGACTGTCAGTTGTTAGTGCTGGTGCGTGTGGGGTGGCTATCCTACCATCACTTCCCCTGCTAACTAACGGAGGATAATTACACCATGTAAAAGCTCATAACACATAGTTTCATTTCGCTGAAATAAATTCTCCTACGTAGAGCACTCAAGGTTTGTATAGCTAGGAAAAATACAAATTTCTATATATAGTTCTAAGCCTGATATTTGCCTGTCACTCTGAAAAATTTATATATTGAATGCCCTTCCTGCAAATATCGAATTTTTAAGTGCTTGCTTGGTGTGCATAGAATTGTGAATGAGTGTAACTTGTAACATTGTGAATTAGTGTAAATTGTAGCAATGTGAATTAGTGTAAATTGTAGCAATGTGAATTAGTGTAAATTGTAACATTGTGAATGGGTAACTTGTAACATTGTGGATGAGTGTAACTTGTAACATTGTGGATGAGTGGAACTTGTAACATTGTGGATGAGTGGAACTTGTAACATTGTGGATGAGTGGAACTTGTAACATTGTGGATGAGTGGAACTTGTAACATTGTGGATGAGTGGAACTTGTAACATTGTGGATGAGTGGAACTTGTAACATTGTGGATGAGTGGAACTTGTAACATTGTGGATGAGTGGAACTTGTAACATTGTGGATGAGTGGAACTTGTAACATTGTGGATGAGTGGAACTTGTAATATTATGAATGGAAAATGAATTGTTGAAACTACGCTTTGTCAATGAGTACAAGGATAATTTGAATATATTTATTTTGAAGCTTAAGAGGAAGTAATATACTTTTCATGTTTAAATCCAAAATGACTATTAATGTTAATCTGGTGAAATATGAAATGTATTGATTTAATACTTCTAACAAATATTACTTGATACTTAAAAGGTAAAGAGTAGGTCTACTTTTGGCAAAGACAGGACTAATAAAAACATTTATGTACACTATATATGTATTGATTTCTTTCAGGTGTATTTGGAACCAGTTTGAAACTAGGAGCGAAAGGAATTGCAGACTGAACGCTAAAACGTCAACAGTAAAGCAACAGATTTAAAGTAAAGAATGAAATGACATGGAAAAATTACATAAATGCTACCAAAAAAAACTGTGAACTTCAAAAATAAAAGACTAATGTAGCAAAAATACTTTTACTGTTCACATTGCAAATTATTGTATGTTTTTAATATTGAAATATATTACATACAGTAGCACTTTCCTTTTACTATTTGATTCTTAATGTAATTTTTCAAAGTTATGTTTTTGCATACAGAGCACTCCTTCTGATCTCGTCTTTTTAGCACTTTTTGTACAGTTTTCCTAAAGAAATGACTTCTTTTCTAGTATATGTTCTGTAATTATCATTTCTGCTTATTGTGGTGTCTGTTTCGTATAGCCTTTTTAGGGTATTCTTTAGTTAAGAGCTTTCTTTTGGTCTTCTTTCCTTCGCGCACTATGATTTCATAAGGATATGGTTACGCTATAGTGAATATTGATTTTGACGTTTTTTTTTTTTTTTTTTTTTTTTAGCTCTGGGTTGAGTTGATAAATGTTGGTTTATGTTCCCACACAGCTTTGCCGATTTGTAATTCCCTTAAGTGAACCGTTTCAACAGTTTTGGTGAACTTTTACGACTGGATTTCTAGACACTTCTTTAGAATAAAGTTTTCCTTTATACAGTTTCCAGATATTCGTGTGTGGAGTTTATTTCTCAATTCTTTGATGGAGAGAGCTTTAAATAAGCCTATAGTAGGTTTTTCCCCAAGCATATAGTAGATTTTTCACAAATCTAGTACGTATGCCCAGTGATTTTTCATAATAGAAAAGTGTTTAAAGAATTTCTCTTTTTGGTAGTCTTGGTAATAAAATTTTCTTGTGCAAAGTTTTTAACATTTGGATATGAAATATCTTTTATAAATCAGTAATTTATTATTAGAGGTTTAGGGATTTGAGACTTGAAAATATTCCTGATATGACGTATCAACAGAGAAAAAACCGTGATCGAAAATACAAATTATTTATAGTTAAATTCTTGTCTTAGTTCTAAATTTGTGGATCTCTACATGAATCGCTTTGAAATTCCAGCGATTTTGGAAGAATATTTTAACACTTTAATCTTGGTATCTCTGAAAGGACTGATTTTGATCTTAGTACGTGAGGCTATTTACGATTTCTCAAGACCTTACCCGATATATATTGATTCCTGTTGTGTTTATGGAACTTGACTTTTTTGATTTAGTAAAATATAAATTAAATTTAGTTTAACACTGGTAAAATCTAAATGATTCTAGGTAATAGATTGTATATAGTTAATGAAATTGGTATATGAATTGAAATTTTTTATTTTGAATTTGGATGTTAACTCTCTTGGAAAGTATCAATTAGAGAGCTTGTTTTAAGAATTTTATATGCAGAAATATTAAGAAAACTTTTACAACAAGCTTAGTTATATATAGAGGTGAATTTTTTTCAACTTTAGCAATGAAGTTTGGGGGCGAAAGGAAGTTTAATGAATATAATTACAATATTTAGACAGGCTAGTAATATAAATTTAATACTGTTACATATTAGAAAAGAAAATATTTTAGCGTGAATGAGAATTGTTCTATATAAAGTCTAAATTATAGAATAATCTTTAAAAATGAAGACTGTTATTTAAAGGTTTTAGTTTTACTTTTTTTGAAATGTGCACACCTCAATGCTCAATTTCTTTGACAGGTTTGAAGGGGGCTCTAATGACAGAGGAGATTACACAGGAACAAGCTCTATATTTTATGCCAGAAAAATCTTTGAAGGTTTTTCACCAAGAAGACTTAAGTATTGTGGAATCACATTTTAAAGTAAATTGCTGCTCTTTCAACTGTGCAACAGGGAATCATTTATTAGTAAGTGTTTAACACCTTTAACTTTGTCTTTGTTAGATGTAAAATCAATAAAACTATATAACTAACAAAGTTAATAAGTTTAGCACAAAGTTAATAAGTTTAGCACAAGAGCTTGCGAAACCTTTTTGAAGTCGGGAGCCATGTGTAAATTATTGTTACTGTTGTAATTTTAATATTAGGGTTTTCTTTATCATAGCTGAAAATACGTATACTGATCTTAAGCATTCAAGTTTGAACGTTTTAGACACTGTCGTTTGTGAATAAGTAGCTGGTCAACAACAATAGTTCGTTCTTTATGTAAATGTGCTTAAAACGAAAGAAATATATCCAGGTTAATTCTGATAAATCAGGCTGAAAGTAGGAAGTTGGTGGTGTGAAATATTTAATGATAGGATCGGCAGGCCTACCACACCCCTAATGTAGGAAGGGTAGCTAGATATTCTTAATACTTACCGCTAAGATCAAAAGGCTAGATATGAGATTACCAAAATTTTTTATTTTAAGATCAAAAGGCTAGATATGAGATTACCAAAATTTTTTATTTTATAACTGCTTTTATTTCATATTGCAGTTCTGTCATGCACGTTACATTTGGCTTCGATGGGAGATGAATGGATATATTGCTAGAAAGATGATACTGCCAAATGTATTAATAGAACTCTACGTATATCTATAGTTATCTATAGTTTTCTAGCTTTTTACTATGAATAAAAATTTAAACATTCAACTAAATTTTGCAAATTTTATTAGTTCATTTTGAACTATCATTTCTATTTTAAGACAGTAAATGTTTTTAGACACTATTACAGATATGTTTTGTAATATAAAAAAATTTACTCCGTACTCTTTCCAAACAATTTTTTTCAATAAAAAAATGGATGCTTCACTAAACATACATTATTTCTTTCAGACGTTGCCGTGAGATTCAGACGTTGCTGTGAGATTACATGAACTTGAAGTTGGACTAAATGATGAAGATAGTGAAATCAGAAGGAAATACATTACTGAACTAAACAATTTTGGAAAGACATTACTGAACTAACAAATTTTGGGAAAATAAAAAAGCTCAAGAACATACAATGTTTTATTGTCCCGAACCAAGACCAAAAAAATACAACTGAAAAAAGCGCTTTAGTAGTATCTACAATAAATAGTAACAGCTTTTTTATAGCAAGCAGTCTTTTTTTTCTCTTGCTCATTGTGTCCTACTCTAGTTTTTTTTCTTCTGCTACGTTTGCTTGTTATCTTAATTTCTCTTCTCTCCTGCTTCGTTTTCTGCGTACACATTTTCTTCCATTTGGTCTCATCATCTTCGATAGTTCTTTATTCTCTTTTTTCATCTTCTCTTTTACGTTCTAATGCTGCTTAAAAAACTCATCTTGTGCGTTTTGCATGACACTCAACCCGTTAACAAGATCTACCAATAAATTCTCATGGCATTTACGAAGCACGAAAGGCCGTAGGATGCAAGAGACCCTACGGTCTTTTGTGCTTTTTTATGAGAAGTTATTGGAGATAGGTCAAAGCTAGCTGAGATTTATTCACATCCATAAAATCTGCATCAGTCATACAGCCTGAAAGAAGAAAACATTAGATTTCTGTACGATTTATATATATCTCAGTAATTATATTGTCACCTCAGAAATCGGGATCATTAATAATATAACTAGCTCAAACTCAAAAACACACAACGAGCTACGCTAAAATTCTGTTCTCAAAACATAACTTAATTCAGAATAAAAACATTAAAATTTTTTACTAATTCCCCTTCTTGAAATGTTACAATTTACAAATCAGATATAACTTGAAAAAATTACTTTACAATCATGCATTGAAATTACTTAAAACGATTACTGAAAAATTATGGATTTTAAAAAACTTACACAAGACTTGACAATGTTATAAAAACTGAGATAATTTACTAAAATATCAATAGCCAAAAGGTTTTAAGCATCAATATAAATCATAAGCTTCAACCGTCTGTTAGTCTAATCACAGCAGCATTATATATAAGTATTTACTATTGGCAGTACATTATAGCCACTTATTTTCTTGCTAACGTATGATAAATACCATGCTTAACCTTTCCCTTAAAAACGTATGATAAATACCATGCTTAACCTTTCCCTTAAAATCTTTCAAAATTAATTAAATTCAAGACTGCTATTGCACAAGCTCTATCACAGCCCACTAACTAACTTCAAGCCCCAACTAACTAACTTCAAGCCCCCACTAACTTCAATATATAATCACCATTACTCAAGCCTTAAGGCTAGCAACCATGAATATATAATTGTTATCCAAACTAAATTATTTTAATTTTTCTAAAAACCATTAAAATTTGAAAGACTAAAAAATTAGAAGCTTTTCTAAAAAGACTAACAAATTCATGCTAAATAGCCCTTGACTTTAAAACGAATTGAAGCTGAAATCATTAAAGCCAGTGAAATATTCCAGAGAAAAAAAAGCTCAGCTATAAAACAGACCCCCGCCTAGATCTATGAGATCCAAAAAATGGCAGATTAACACTTTGCTCTATACTTCTAGCAATATTCCTGAGCTTCAACACCTCACCACTTATAATACAAAGACTTACTAACTCATATACAGTATATCTAGTTTAACCACTAGAACCAATTTCATTAGATCACATAGGAAAAATACTCTATAACTGTTACAATCTGGGAAAACGAACATCAACCATAGCTGGTAAATTAGATCTCAAATATCTTAAAAAATTGCAACCAAAGTCTAAACTTAACCTATCCATATAACCTGGACTCTTAAGAAATCTATCTAGATCTCTGTATTCGCTAGATTTACCGGTTATCAATAAATAAATATTCTGAATAAAAGACTTATGACTTCACTACACTTCAGGTACGATAGAATACCTACCAAAATTTGTTTCGAAATCTCTGGCAATTACACCCCTGCTTAATAACTCAATATTAGATTTTTTAAATTAAGAAATCAAAACATTTACTATCAATTAAGGAATCGCCCTCCAAAAAATAAGACACCAAAACTTCGTTAAAATTTACGAAAAAAATTAAAAGACATTAGATTACTTCAAAAGAAAATACGTATTGGTTATATGGAAGTTTTAAAACCCATCCAATATATCTCACTTTTGAAAATCTTATCAATGGAAACAAGAAATTACAAGTTTTGGCGTACACTGAAGGCTACGAAGCAAAGTTCACAGGATATGCTAAACGCTATAAACAGAGTACTGATTATTATGATACAAGAATTATATCCAAATTTTACTGTTTTGCTCTTGTAAATACTCAGAAACCAAAACTTTTAATGATTTAGTTAAAGCCATTTGAAATTACAAGTTTCTAATGATTACCCCAAATCAATATGCTTTTAATGCTAAATAAAAGACTTATGTTCTAGACTTATAACCAAGGGTTTAGCAATTCAAGAATTTGATCGAGTTAAGACAAATCCTGTTAATTTGGGATGAGTAAAAATTACACTACCGTGAACTAAATTGTACACCGTTTTTTTTTTT
>NC_090731.1:19965104-19972604 GCF_036898095.1 Palaemon carinicauda | reverse complement strand
CCATGACCAAGGAGGGCCAGCCAATGGCTGCTGATGACTCAGTAGATAGACCTACAGGCTCCCCCAACTCCCAACTCCCCATCCTTAGCTCACAAGGATGGTGAGGTTGCAGCGACCAAAGAAACTAACGAAGCGGGACTTGAACCCCAGTCTCGCGTTCACCAGTCAGGAATGTTATCGTATTAGCCACCGCAACCATATTTTGGTACATATTGTATTCAAGGCTATTTTTAGTCCTTGAGACCCAAGGAACGAAACCTGAGTTGGTTCTTTTTTTTTCCGGACAACCCTAAGGTAGCCATCTTGAAATTGAAAATGGATGCCTCCTAAAAATAATTTTTCATTTAATAAAGTAAATGATGAGTCAAAATCAATGTAGTTAGGGCTGAAGAAACTAATTAAGTTGGTCTTAACTTGGAAAAAGGCTTTTATGCATGAATTATGTGCTCCAGGATTCAATATCAATGAAAAGCAGCAGCATGCCTCCAAAGAGCGTGTGCTTTTCATTCATGGTATCTAGCTCTAAATTTGGTTATAGTACCATATTATGACACAGTTGTTCAAAAAGATCAATTAAGTATATGATATGCATAATATAAATAATTACCAAATAATCTATATATGATTCAAGGGTGTCTAAATGCACACCATGTGGATATCTAACATATGGCTTACCAATTAATTCACAAACATTGGTTCACTTCTAGAAACAACCCATTCAAAACATTAATTTAAAAGCATTGTAATGCACATTTTCGTTGAATCTGTAGCCTACATTTAGTCTAAATCTGTCTTCCTCAGAGCTTTGATTCGGAAGGAGACTCTTCACAACCCTCACAATTGCATGTACAATACAAGTTGTTTTCCTTGCAAGATCATTTATGTATACAACGGCTGATCCCACACACATATTTTACCAGTTGAAATATAGCAAATAGGAAAGCAGATATTTCAAGTAAATTTGCTGTAACTTTGCAGTTAGCCATTCGACATCACACTTATTTACATGAGTAAAGCTGCTTGGGATGACGTACTAGATCCTGATGGCAAACATTAGCCTGCATATGTACCTAAATATAGGACGCAGCTTTCCCACACTTGAATTTTCCATAAAAAGGCCCCAATGAAGTCCTGCAGTAGTTTTCCCTTGCTTTTTCTTTCTGTTCACCAGTTGACATGTAAAACTCTCACACAGGGACTACACAGTGACATGGAGTTTCTCATCTCTACCTAAGTCGGCAAAAGCTTGCAAAGCTTCGGGTGAGCTTTGGTTGAACTCCTTAAAAGCAGTGTTTTTACCATTTCTATGAATCTGGCCACAGGTGACAGACCTTGTGATACAATGAAAGCATGAAACAGCAGCTGCCTTAATGACACCTATATTGTAACACGTAGATTCCAATTAGTCTTTTCTTTGATATGTTCTTCTAAGCACAACACCAGTATTGGATTCGAGAGCTTCATATTTTCGAAGGGCTAGTACCAGTACACCTGTGTCTTGTGCAGATAAATGGACCACCTTTCCTTCAGCACTTAGTTCAATTACATGCAGCATCATCAGGGTATCAGGTTCTGTTTAGGAGCTTACACCAGTTTTGAGAAATTCCCTGTGTTGGATTTCACCTGTAGTTCTTTTGACTGTTACTACTGGCTTATTGACCTTAAGGTCCTCAACACAAAATTACAAAGTCAGCTAATCATTAATGAAATTACTTTCCAAAAAAGTCTAAACATTTTTTATGAGTGTAGCATCTGTAACTTGGAATCCAGTAGAGCAGCCTTGATATTTACTAAGTTGCCTGATATCATTGATAGAATCAGCACGAGCATAATCATAAAAAAAAAAAAAAAAAAAGATGCAACAGCCTTCATACTCACTAGACCTTGCAATTATCACTAATGAACTTTTCAACAAGTTCCTTGCAGGGTTTTGGCAAGGATACTAAGATAGCCTCAAATGAACAACTGATAGGCCATCTACAATGATGTAAGCATCCTCGGGCACGGGTAATCAGATTATTCCTGCTGTGGTGGCAGTTCCCCAAAGATGTGTAATAGTTCACTCTTGTGTGTGCAAGTAATCAGTGATCCATCCAAATTCATTGGGTAGCATGAGTTGTAGGTATCACTTCCTCAATATCTATTTGACGAGTTGACTTGGCAATGATGAGCATTCAGGCAAAAAGAGAATTTGTGGCCTTCATATAAACTTCTCCTTTAGAATCTTTAAGATTGGCAGGTTTGAATCCATTTCTCCAGCTCAGAAACTTTTTGTTTCTTCATTGAACTCACGAGTTGGTAGGTCTACAAATCCTTTCTTTCGCAAAACATTCCATTGCTTGTTGTCCTCTATTTTCCATACTTATCATTCCCTCTTAATCTCCTTTTGTTTACCAAAAAACTCCATCCCATGCTTATCCTTCGCTTAATTTCGATCTCATGTCCTGGAAAACAATTTCTGTCTGTGCTAAGTACGTATATCCATTAACAAAATCTAGAGATTCATCCATAACGCTTATTTGTTGTCTCTCTGCATCTTCATTATTAAGCCATAACAGAAGCGGTGCGCTATGACATTTTTCATAAACATGGAAATCCTTGAAGTATGATATCTAAAAATAAAAAGAAGAAGAAAAAAAAAAAGAAGAGCTGACCTCAATGATTAAGGCGATGACATATTGGCCAGCCCAACCGCTAGATAATTTCCTTCTGATTGCAGATAATCTTCAACAAGGGTCGAATTGTTTCCAACAAGCTAAGGGCAGTGAGGTGATGAAATATTTGACCAAACACTTCAGTAGTCAAATCTCGTTTTCACTGCTCTGTTTTAATAATACATTCCTTCAATGTTATTGCATCTCCCCAGGTTACCCATTAATGTTAATTCCTACAAGTTTTCCTCTCTAAATTCTTAAAAACTTCTTCTAAGCACGCTGTGAATAATTTACGAGAAATGGGGTCTCCCTGTATAACTTCTATCACGTTCTTTATATAGTTACCGATAATAATTTGACATTAAATTGATCTAAGAGGAAAATAATACATATAGATAATGATATTCTTATCCAGGTAATCTGAATACTGTGTCCAGTATGTCACTGATATTCGAAATATAAAATATATTTTCTGGGCATTCAACCTAACTTTAAATCATTGGCATTGGAAAGCTCTGAATTTTTATGATATTTATAAACATATTCCGATGAAAATATATCTTTGTTATTTTTGTCACATATTTCCTTTTTCCTTTTCCTGGAGTTTATTAGGCTTTCAATTCTCCACAAAAGTTATGGGTTCCATCTTCTGTAGCTTTCCCTGAATGACGCAAACACTTCCATTACGCAGACTAATTTTTTTTCCTTCACATTTATGTCCTTCAAAATTGGTTCTGAAGCACAAAAATATATGACCATGAAGATAAAAACTAACGATGTATATTGAACACCCATACTGATATGCCAAAGGCTATTAAAAAAACACTGATCTTTTTAACATGATCAGTAATCTGCTAATACATATCACATCGCCTGCGAAAAACTATCAGCCTTCGAGAAAAATAAAAACCTCTAGTATAAAAGTTCGTCTTTTACACTACTCCCGAAAATTCACTATTCATGGCACTGGAAAAAGTAGTCAGCAATCCAAAGCAAATGCTTTTACTCCATAATGCTCTGGAAAATTTTGTCTTCTTTTCTTCAAAGGGGAATCTTTAACACGACTCTCCATGGAGATGGTGGATATAAATTCATGATGAAATGCTTCCACCTTTTTCATAATGGAAATATATATACTGTAACTTAGCTGTGTTTTCATTGGAAGCCTGGATATATAAGAATTAAGAACCTTTTACAATGTTGGCTGAATTTTGCTTTCTTTTGCCAGCTACTACATTATGTCGTATCCATCTACTCTTCTCTCTCTCTCTCTCTCTCTCTCTCTCTCTCTCTCTCTCTCTCTCTCTCTCTCTCTCTCTCTCTATCCAGTATATTCTCATCTTTGCATACTTCAGTCACATGTTTCCGACAAAAAAAAAAAAAATAAAAATAAAATCGTTTGAAGACTCAGAAAAGGGACATAAAACTATTAGTTTTGCAAGACTATAGATAAAGAAATTTCAGTATTGGAAATCAAAAAATTTGGATTAACAGCTCATTTATAGAAAATCTAGGTTAAATTAAAGCATCATTTATATCTTGCAATTTACAAGAATACACATACTAAATGTCTAACTAAATAAATCAATGGTTTTGAATATCTATATAGAGGATACTTTTCCCATAAAAATTTAACTCCTTGCATAAAATATACCATATTTTTAACAAGTTGCATGCAGTTATGTTTTATATAGTTAAATTATATGGTTAGACAGGAAAGTATTTTAGTTTGCTCAAATAGATACTAGAATTTGGTATACTTATATAATCATTAATTATTTATCTCATAAAAACTTTAAGTATAATTAACAAGGATTTCGCTATTAATAGCATTACACTATTATCATATACTATGATATAGGGTTAGCTATAAATCTGCACAAGAATCTTCTAAATTAAAGAAGACAGATTTAAAATCCTAATAAGATCTTTTTTCATTTAATTTCAAGTATTATTAAAGACCACAGATCAAACAAGTTGGTTTACTTTCGTTGTTATTTTTTTACAGCAAAAAGTCTCTATAAAAGACATTGTTTGCACTTTACACTCAACAAACATTTATTATAAAAAACATTTCATTTCTTTATAAGTGAAATTACAGTGTTCTAGAAAAATAAGAATCTTATACAAAATCTATAAATAAAAACGAGATGAATCTTTCGACGTAGTTTGAATATGATACGACTTTGAGGAGAGGGAAGAGTTCCTCACCATAGTATACCAATATTTCATTTCTACAGAAGTTGAAAGGTAAACGATAAAAAAGCGTCAAGACAAAGAACAAGAAATAAAACTCTGTATAACAAGGTAAGTGAGACAGAAGGGGCCCTGAATGAATTTTTTTTTTTTTTTTTTTTTTTTTTGAAGGGGAACTCAACACACTCTTCAACTACCACTCTCAAACTCCACTACCTCATAGGAGGATCCAATTAAATTTTCATAACGTCATGAATATTTCTTATAACTTTTTCCAAAGAAATACAATTTTATATAAAACGATAATAATAAGAGTTTTCAAGGTTTCATAAGTATTAACACAAAATAAACATTTTAAAAAAATAGTCATTATTTCCACAGTAATTAGGTAATGTTTAGATAATCAATCGCTGTGTAATTGTATTATAAAAAATTTAGACGTCAATGATTGTTGTGTAATTTTTTACGTTCACCCAATCCCATAGTTTCGTAATTTCATTTCCTCACGGGGCAATTTTGCCTCTTGGAGCCGTGGGGCTTGTAGCAACAAGCTTTTCCAACTAGGAAGGCAGTTGACAAAAAATAATGAATGTTTTTATTCTTCGTATAGTTCTTTCCTGACTGTAGTAATGGGAAAATATAATAAAAATGATAAAAAAGTTATAAAAAAAAACTAAGGGAGAAAATGCACATTAATATTCATGAAAAATATACTGAAAATTTAAATGCATCAAGAGGTTCTAGAGATCCTGCTTGATTCTTCTTCCCAATCTGAACAAAGATAGAGATCGAATAGAAATGTCGAACTGGTTCTAAAAAAGCATTGTTTCAATTTTTCTTATTTCGCTATAGCGTGCAGAAATAATTATGTTCCTATCTATCTCTCTCTCTCTCTCTCTCTCTCTCTCTCTCTCTCTCTCTCTCTCTCTCTCTATATATATATATATATATATATATGTATATATATATATATATATATATATATATATATATATATATATATATATATATATATATATATATATATATAGTATATAGTATATATGAAATCGTCCTGTTATAATAATAATAATAATAATAATAATAATAATAATAATAATAATAATAATAATAATAATAATAATAATAATAGTTAGAATATCAATAACTTCAAAACGCCCGGAAATTAGACAAATTTATCTAAGCCTAATTATACACGTTTTCATACTTCCTAATTACATCCAGAAAACATATAGAAGTTGAAGATTCATTTTTTTTTTGCTTCAACGCTAAAGGCATAAAACCCAGTAACATTGAAATTCTAAGGATGCATTTATAGTTGGCAATTTAGGAGATATAGGATCTTGAAGGATCAAAATATGTGGCAAATATATATATATATATATATATATATATATATATATATATATATATATATATATATATATATATATATATACATATATATATATGTATGTATATATTTTTTCCTTCTACACTAAAAATATAAAATCTAATAATATTGAATATATAACACTGAATTTATAGTTGGCCATTTAGTAGATATAAGATCTTGAATCATCAAACTATTTGGTAAATGTAATTAAGTGTTCTCTTACCAGATTCCCAAGTGGCCTTGATTCTGGAGCCCCAATATATTTGGGTTACGAAGCATTTCCAGGGAAGAAAGACGACGCTGTCTGGTAATCTCCTGAAGCTGCAAAATGTTTTGCCAGACGAGCCTTGGCTATCGTATTATCTGAGATTTGGAGAAAAGAAATATGTAAAAACGTAATGAATTTTATTACACCTTTCTGGGAACCAATATTGGTAAATAAGAGGAATGGAAGTTATATATTGATAGGAGTAATATTAGTGTATATCTATATTCTAATACATACACACACACACACACACACACATATATATATATATATATATATATATATATATATATATATATATATATATATATATATATATATATATATGTATATGCACACTTATAGGCATATATATACATATACATGTATACATATATATATATATATATATATATATATATATATATGCACACATATAGGCATATATATACATATATATGTATACATATATATATATAAATTATATAGATGTATATATATATACATATATATATATATATATATATATATATATATATATATATATATATACATACATATATATGTATGTATACATATATATTTATATATATATATATGTATATATATATATATATATATATATATATACAAATACAGTATATGCATATATAAATGCATATATATATATATATATATATATATATATAAATATATATATATATATATATATATATATATATATATATTATATATATATATATATGCAACACGTATTTAAGATACATATATGGTAAACCTAAGAATTCAATAACAAAATAAATGAAAAAACAAAATACATGCAGCTATAAAAACAATAAAGTACCATCAAAACATATTGGTATCTTGTAATATTCGTGATGATTCTCGTTTCTGATCCATGAATTTAAATAGTAATAATAATAATGATAATAATAAATTATATTTCGAACAGAGAAAAGCTTAGTTTTAAAACATCGTAAGTGTAAATGAAATGTACGTGGAAAAAGAAAACGGAAGAGTAAGTTACA
>NC_090731.1:19952604-19955104 GCF_036898095.1 Palaemon carinicauda | reverse complement strand
TAGAAACACGAATACAATTACCATTTCCCACGTGAAATTATAGTGTCTCAGGCTGCACCGTGCATGCAATATGTATTGTTGATGCTTTGGACCCAGACTGCGGTTCACAGGAACCAGTATTCAGGATGAGGTTTACATTCAGATTCAGTTGAGGCAATCTCCTTCGACCCACCAGAAATCGATGAGGGACGGATAAGCTATCTGCATCATCTGGTCTTTTGTGTATCTTTCGAAAATAATTACGTTTTTTTCTTTTAAGTTTACTTAGAAATAATATATCTTTTTCTATACGAATTATTCTCCTGCAATGTTAAAAAAGAGTATGGTTACTCTTCTCAGCTGCATATCAGTAAAATACAGACGATCCTAATTTCTATCATACTTTGTTATCATATTTTCGGTTTGGTGACTGTAATATCACTCCTTTACGTTATCATATCCTTTTTTAAAATGATAAATACCTGGCAATATTTTTCCAGTATTTATACCATTTATACTGCAATTTTTAAGTGTACACAGCGAAATTATTAAGATAAATCCAAGAGGGGTTTATATATTCACAAATTTTCGGTGTTAATTGATAAGAATTTGGGATACTCTTACTGACATTTTACAGATATTTTTTTTATAAATATATAAAACTTTTTGAAATAAAGAATATAAATCGTACAAACAACATTTGTATATCATTTTATCTGGATTAAGTAAACTGTGGATGATCCTCCTTTTAGTTCAACAGGCTAATTTCCAGCAAGGACCTCCCTCGTGGGTCCTCCAACTTGCAATTCTTTTAAAAACGACTTTTTAGCTTTTACTAATTCCTCTCATACGATCTTTATAAACCACGCGAAAAGAGAGAGGCGCTTTCACTTGTTAGAGGATCACTTTACTTTACTTTGCTGGAAATCTTTTAAGAGACTTTTGAAGGATGATCCATATTAGAAGTAAGTTATAGGAATTTCTGAAAACAAAATCAAATATACATATGTTGTTTATTTTCTTCTGTCTCTAGTGATAAGATATATTTTATTTTTACTCATAATTGAGGATTTGGGATAGATGGCTAATAATGTTTTTAAATATTATAGATAAATGAAACTTATTCAAGTCAGAGTAAACCACTTCTGAAGCAAGTATAAATACATAATTCAAGTAAACAAGTGATGGGAGGTTATGCATATTACAGCATTTTATGAAAATTCAAATCATTATTGAACACCTTCAATATGAAGTTATTTCAAGATGACACTAATTAGTGTTTTTATGTGTTCGAATTGTCTACAACAGCAGATGTAAGGGTCTTAAAATGATATCTGTTTAAATGTAAGATCATAAATCTAAAATAATCTATACTTATCTTACCTAATTATCGATTCTATATCAAACTAATTATACATACTAAATTGTTTATTTTTTGTTGATCGTTTTATTTACTTACGGATACGATTAGAAATTTGAGTGACATTACCGTGAATGATAAGATATATTCATTGTAATAATGTAATATCAAACTCCAGAAAGAAAATCAAAATGTTATAAGTATCTATTACTAGAGAACTTTTTCACATAGTTTATCAAACCTGGAAAGTGCTTGAAACTTTCCAGTAAACGTTGTATATACATAATGTAGGATATATTCCAGTAAAAGCAATAAAAAAAAACTTTCTTTTAAAATATGTCACGCTCCCAACACGAATTGTAACTTTCTTTTGTTTTTTCTCTCAATAACTTAATGTTTTATTTTTAATTTCGAAAATAGTATTATTAATTCTATTTTCAATATTTCGATGATAGTATGTTTACTTCTATGACCCCTTCAATTGAAGTTGGTCGTTGTTTCCTTTAAGAATAGTCGTATTTATTCCACCAGAATTGATGTCAACAACAATTACACAAGCCGAATTCTATATCAAAGGTAAAACCAACAGAGACAGGAAAGCCCACATGGAAAGGGATAAAACTTTAAAGCTATTTTTATTCTCTTGGCTACAAAGAAGAGGGAAAACATCGAAGCTCCTGAGACAGGAAATGGAGGCCTCTTTATAAGTTTTGTCTAGGGACTCTCTCTCTCTCTCTCTCTCTCTCCTCTCTCTCTCTCTCTCTCTCTCTCTCTCTCTCTCTCGCTCTCTCTCTCTCTCTCTCTCTCTCTTTCTCTCTCTCTCCTCTCTCCTCTCTCTCTCTCTCTCCTCTCTCTCTCTCTCTCTCTCTCTCTCTCTCTTTATGGATATAGATGATATTGCTGCGCTGAGAATTCCACCACTTGAATTACTCTAAGTACAGACGAAGGTCATATAAATGATTACCAAGACCTTCCAACCTTAAACAACTTTTATTTGTATAGATTAAATGTTTATGACAAACAATTCCAGCCCCCCCCCCCCCCCCCACCCACCTAGTATTACTTACGGCCCTTCTAAAAGGGCTACGGAGATGCATTTGTGATCCTCGCTGAATATGAAGGACTTTCTTACACAATGTGCCACGCCCACAATATGAATTG
>NC_090731.1:19942604-19947604 GCF_036898095.1 Palaemon carinicauda | reverse complement strand
GCTATATGACTCCACCTGCAACACTTATAACACATGACAGAGTTATCAGTATACATAGAAACACGTTTATACCATAAGCATTTGATAAATACTCTCTATATTTTAGTTTATTAGAAAAAAAAGTCAGATATTCGAAATGACTATTCGCTTGACCAATGATGGTTAGAATGTTAAAATCAAAATTTATCTAAATGTTTCTCTTCATACAATGTATATTGAAACCTTAAATTGCTTTCTGAATGAGTTCCCTATGGAACAATGTACGCTAAATATTGTCATTACCAGCTGAGATGCAATTTTCTATGTTGATGGAATTCTAATGCTGAAACTCGGAACCTTTAGAAGTGTAAATCTACAAAAAAAAAAAAAAAAAAAAGGCACTTTTCTTTTGGCGTATTCCATTTCATCGTTATTAAATTTCTTTTCATCTTTTTGGTACTAGACTACAGATAGGTTTTTGGATTCATGTTAACTTACCTATCATGGATTAATGCTCTTTAATTTCTTCTTGTTCATGTTTGATAATTAAACAAGTTTGATATATAATTTTAGTCCTATTCATCGTAAAGAGCAAATTCAAATATATGCATAAAAATATATCATCATAAATACTTAGTACAGACAGTAAGATTCAGATGAACTGTCAAAGGATTTATTACTACCATAAGTGTGTACATATTTTGGAGAGAGAGAGAGAGAGAGAGAGAGAGGAGAGAGAGAGAGAGAGAGAGAGAGAGAGAGAGAGAGAGAGAGAGAGAGAGAGAGTCCATAATGAAGATAGTGTCCGTTCAAAGAGAACTTGAAGCGTGAAAATTCAGTTCATTATCATTAGAGGCTATTGTTCTACTTTGTATCCCATCTTTGTCATCTTTTTCTTGTAATATATTTTTCTTTATTTTTTTCCATTCATACGTTGTATATTCATAGTTAAAATCTAAGTTATTTTTAATATAACTTAGCTTTTATTTTTAATATGATGACTTATTTGACCTTAATGATTTATATCTATTTTTAATATGATGACCTATTTGACCTTACTAATTTATATCTATTTTATCATGAGCTATTTGACCTTACTAATCTATATCTATTTTTAATGTGATGACCTATTTGACCTTACTAATTTATATCTATTTTATCATGAGCTATTTGGCCTTACTAATCTATATCTATTTTTAATGTGATGACCTATTTGACCTTACTAATTTATATCTATTTTCAATATGATGACCTATTTGACCTTACTAATTTGTATCTATTTTTAACACGATGACCTATTTGACCTTACTCATTTATATCTATTTTATGATGACCTATTTGACGTTACTAATTTATATGCCGACTGATTTACGAAAGCTGTATTTGATCTTCCTAATACAACGGTAACTATAGTCAATTTTTTTTAGCCAGGCAGATTTGCACCGACTAGCAGCGGTGCCCTTTTAGCTCGGAAAAGTTTCCTGATCGCTGACTGGTTGGACAAGATAATTCTAGCCAATCAACGATCAGGAAACTTTTCCGAGCTAAAGGGGCACCCCTGTGAATCGGTGCAAATCTGCCTCATTCAAAAAATTGACTATAGATGGGCATTAAGTAGAGCGCCGATCTCCGTTGCCGCAGCTTATTTCTCAACATTTTCCTTGATCTTGACCTAGACCTTTGACCTTAACATATATTAATTGGCGTGGATTTTCATTCACTCAAATATGAACCAAGTTTGAAGGCTGTGGCGACTATGTTCAAATTATGGCTGATTACGTGAATTGGACTTTCGCTTGACCGTGACCCTAACCTTTTTCTTTCGCCTTCCAATATATAATAATTTCCAGCTTTTTACATAATAGTTAAGCCCTGTAAGTGTCATTACTCTGCTATTAAAATTGTGGCTAGGGAGCTGTTCACAAACACACACACAAACAAACACACGCACAAACACATACACAAACAAACAAAATACAAAAAGGGCTTAAAAATATCCTCTTTCCTATCTCGTTGGCGGAGATAACTATGGACTAACTTCACGGCGAACGAGACTAGAAATAGAAAATAGTCAGGTTCCCTTTAAAGAATCTTCTGCTGAGAGATGATTTAGGGGACTAATACTTACTGATTCACTTATTGGATTGCGAGGGGTAAAACACGGGTGTTATAAAGTAAACAGGTTTAAAGTTTCAATTAGATTACTTTGAAACATCATTAACGAGAAATTCAGATGAACTGTCAAAGGATTAATTTCTGTGAATCAAATAGAGGAGGGAACATTTACTAAAAATACAAAAAATGATTGTAACATCGTTAAGGTGAAAATGAAATGCCATTATTAAAGAAAAACTAATTATACATAATGGCGTAAATATTAATTGAATTAATTAAGATCAACGGCTGTAGCTTTTCCCTATAAAAGGAAATATTAATATGAAGGATAAATATATTTTTTAAATGGCCTTTTTATTGATATATTGAAATGCACAATAATTTGTTCATAAGATTATTTATACGCAAACTCTTTTGCATATTTTTCGTCATTGTAAATATCAGCATAAAGTCTTATTTTACTGTACTATTCAAAATTATTTATTTCTTTATACTTGTTAATGCAAAGATAATGTAATGTATTTTCTCTAATCTTTCATCCATAACTAAATATATTCTCTTTAATTATCTATTAAAAATAAGTTATTTTATCATATTCATATTCATATTTAAATGAGATCATGAAAAGAACAAACACCTTTCTTATATTATGTAAATGAAAAAGAAAATATATTTTTTTATGGTTTATCATTCAAATGGGTAAAACATTCATATCTTAGATGACAGACATAACATTGTTATGTTAATACTGAAGTGTTGGGATATTAGTGAGTCTAATGATAATATATTAATGGATTAGATAACAAAACAGATCTTACAAGAAAAAAAAAACTATCAGTTATGAAAGTCGTTTAAAAACAACCATCGTGTATTTCCAAAATCCAGTTTACTTGGTCCTTTTTTTTTCTCGAAAAGCGATCTTCATCTTAGGAAAAAAACAAATTTCCTGTGACATTTTGATCTAACTTCAACTGTCTAAAACGACATGCAAGTCAAGGAGAGATATTCGAACATGCAAGGAATAAGTGGAGCTTTGAAGATAGTTAATACACGCACAAACACAAACACACATACGCACACACATATATATACATATGTATATATATATATATATATATATATATATGTATATATATATATATATATATATATATATATATATATATATATATATATATATATATATATATATATATATATATATATATATACATATATATATACATATATGTATATATATACATATATATACATATATGTATATATATATATACATATATATATATATATATATATATATATATATATATATATATATATATATGTATATATATATATGTATATATATATATATATATATATATATATATATATATATATATATATATATATATATATAATATCTATCAAAGCTTTTTTCATCCACCTGTGTTTATATGCACTAGTTTTGATAAGTGAATACTACACTTACGCGTATTAAATGCAACTTTACGCAAGAATGCTTGAAATAGTGACTTTTATTTATTCTTCCATCATCCATATTTTGACTTTACACTTTCTTATCTGCATCAAGATCGTAAACCTATAGATGCAGACTAGCAAATCCCTTTCCATAGTAAAGGTTATATATCAATGTTTATGGTTGAAGCTGTCTTTTTCTGGATAATCTGCCTTTTCTTCAGAAAACTATACAAGGTTTTCACGAGTTTTATTCTTGATAAGACTAAATTGTAGTCTAGTTTTCCCAACTGGATAATTTGAATTGATGGTACTTCAGTGTCTTAAGCTTTTATCAAATATATTTTGTTGAGAAATTTTATGTTTGGATCCCACATATTTTTTTTTTTGTATTAGCTTTTGCTCTGTGGCTTTTCACTTCTTTGGGTTTTATCCGAACCGCTAGATATATATATATATATATATATATATATATATATATATATATATATATATATATATATATATATATATATATATATATATATATATATATTAAAAGTGCGTTTGGCAATTTAATATTCTGTTTATAGATCTACGACAACTAATGCTTATAATAACAATGAGGATAATAATTATAATGAAAACAATAATAAAAAAATGTCATTTCATAAAAGAATGCAAAGTCAGTGAAAGTGAGAATTACGATTTTGTATAATTACCAAAACTTTGATAAGATTTATTAGATTCCAGTCTGTATAAAATGAGAGTATTGGCATTGATTATTGGAAAAAAAGACTAATAAACTTTAGAAAAAAAGATAAAAAAAAGTTTGAAATATATTCAGGACATAAAGCATAGGAGAAACTAAAACAATTGTGATAAAAACAAGAAAGTATCTTCTAATAAAAAATTCCCTTCAACAGAAACCTCAGAAAAGGCATTGTTGATCTTGGTCTTTGAGCTAACGGGATGGAACCTTTTTTTTTTTTTTTTGCCACTATATACTAAAGTCTGTTTCTCACGCCTTAGATATTCATGGAAAATCGTGCTCTTCATTTCTCGCTTCCCTGAAGACGGAATTTATTTCTATAGGAGAAAAATTGCATGAAGATTTGTGCTTTTCCGAGTTGAATTAAAGGGAAACAGTATTCAGGAGATACCTTTTATTGAAGATAAACTTACTTCCTGAATGGAGAAACTGCATGTTCATATCAAATGAATTATTTGTTTCTTTAAGTCATTCTATATATCAATTAGCTGTAACTACCAGGCTTAATACAAATAAGTATATTCAATATTAAATATTTCACATTTGTATTATAGTATCTAATTCCAAAAGTAAAAATTATTATTCAATCTGAATTAAATATTCCATTGCGTACATTGTTCAAAGGCCATTCACATAAAACATGGGTTCAATTGTATAAACAGTAATATTTAAATATTTCATATCATATATAATTTGT
>NC_090731.1:19932604-19935104 GCF_036898095.1 Palaemon carinicauda | reverse complement strand
TGGACTGTATCAAGGATGACCTTCGATCAAAGGGATTAACCGGTGATGAGGTGTGGGACAGAGGTAGATGGAGAAAGCTGACCAGAAACATCGACCCCACATAGAAGTGGGAAAAGATGTAGTCGAAGAAGAAGATTCACTAAACAGAACTATGTCATCTGCAAGTCCTCAGTTATTAAAAAATTCCCGATTAATGTTAATTCTTATAATTTACCAAACTAAATTAGAAAAAAAAAATCTTCTAGTTTCGACATAAATGATTTATGGAAGATGCATATACATACATTATCCTTATCATCGAATGTATCTACTCACATCTGTTTATGATCATTCTATGCCCCACTATGACTGCAAATGTTCTCAGTTCATCAATCGACCGTCTTCTCTTCCTTCCCCGGTTTCTATGGCAATCCCTATGGACCCATTGTGTTATTTTTTATTCCCATCTAGTATCTGTCTTTCTCATTTTATGTAGTGCCATTTGTCCATTTCTTTTCCGTACATGTTTGAGTAATCCTCTCTTTAATTTGCTGTCGTAGCTATGTTGCTCCCTTTCTGTCTCCATCATTATTCTTTCAATAGTTCTTTGAGTTGTAACTACTTCATGCACTAGGACTTTAGTAATGCTCCAATTTTCCGATGCATAAGTCCCCACCTTTCTTTTTAGGCAAAGTGGCAATTTACTTTTCATAATATCATTTCGTTTACCAAAATCTATCCATCATATGTATATATATATATATATATATATATATATATATATACATATATATATATATGTCTGTATATATATATATATATATATATATATATATATATATATATATATATGTATATATATATATATATATATATATATATATATATGTATATATGTATATATATATATATATATATATATATATATATATATATATATATATATATATATATACAAATATATATATATATATATATATATATATATATATATATATATATATACAAAATATATATATATATATATATATATATATATATATATATATATATATATATATATATATATATATATATACACAGTTACCAAAGTCAAACATTTCCTCTAATGAATATCAAATTTTACAGCAAAATACCTTGCAAATTTTCATCACAAAAAAATAATTTACAATTTTTGTCCTAAAAGTTCCAGATTCAAGAGAAGAAGCAGCAATTAAATCACTCGAAAATTCGATCAATGACTTGGTCGCAGATATAGCATGAATGCAATGGTCCAGTGTGATGCTAATTTTATCAGTTAAAGGTCAGGAATTGAAATGAGACTTCACTTTTCTGGAAGGTAGTCATTCATGAAACTATTTGAGGGAAAGATATAAGGGGCAAAAGGAAATTAATGTTATGGGAACCAGGAAGGGTTTAGAAGCTTATAAATAAGTATGTTATTAATGTGTCACACACACATGCACACACACGTATATATATACATATATATATATATATATATATATATATATATATATATATATATATATATATATAATTATATATATACATATATATTCATACATTATATATATATATATATATATATATATATATATATATATATATATATATATATATATATATATATATATATATATATATATGCATGTATATGTATATACACACGCACACACATTTATCCATCTATCTATCTATATATATATATATATATATATATATATATATATATATATATATATATATATATATGTATACATATATATATATATATATATATATATATATATATATATATATATATATATATATAGGGAAATCAATTCATATTTTTCTATACCAAAGATACCAGGTTAAAGTATTTTTTAGATGAGATTCTCGCCGATCAAGACCTCAGAAAAAAAAATGTTCAACAAATTACTAGAAATGATTAGATTAAGGATAATTATGGCGAGTGTAATAATTAAATAAAAGTTAAATGAGCCATATTTTGTCAAAATAGGCTACTAGATATAAGTAAGTTTAGAGTATTTAAATGGAAGGGAAATGCGAGTAGTGTGCGAGGAGAGAAAGGATTACCTACTTTATGTACTCACGTTGAAAAAACTGAAGTAGAAGGTGTGTAAAAAGGAATATTCATAAGACCATAGTGTAATTGTGGAGACATTGGAGAGGTTTACTTATACAACAGGTCTATAATAAGGAATAAGAATAGTATATACTATAACTCCTTTATAAATAAATATGAAAAAAGTGGAATTTGTTTAAAACAAGTAGAAGAAAAGCCTAGGCCAATTCATATGTTGCATAATGGGATTGTAAAGGTGAAATCAGAGAGAAGCAGACTGTAAGAGACAACTTGAATAAATAAGAGTTGTTTAAAGGGGATGTTAATTTAGGAGAAAAAGCTGAATGGAGTAATATAAGATATATATCAGGAAAACAGATGTAAACATTAGTGGAAAAACAATGGTTATAAAACCATACGATTAAAAGTAAAAACATTTAGGAAAAATAA
>NC_090731.1:19912604-19915104 GCF_036898095.1 Palaemon carinicauda | reverse complement strand
AACTGGTATCATTCTTTCGTAAAATGAAAACTGGTATCATTCTTTCATAAAAGGAAAACTGGTATCAATTTTTTGTAAAATGAAATACTGGTATCATTCTTCCGTAAAACGAAAACTGGTATCATTCTTTCGTAAAAGGAAAACTGGTATTATTCTTTCCTAAAAGGAAAACTGGTATCAAAATTTCATAAAATTAAAACTGGTATCATTTTTTCGTAAAATGAAAACTGGTATCATTCTTTCGTAAAAGGAAAAACTGGTATCAATATTTCGTAAAATGAAAACTGGTAATCATTTTTTCGTAAAATGAAAACTGGTATCAATATTTCGTAAAATGAAAACTGGTATCATTTTTTTTTTCGTAAAATGAAAACTGGTATCATTCTTTCGTAAAAGGAAAACTGGTATCAAATTTCGTAAAACAAAACTGGTATCATTCTTTCGTAAAAAGGAAAACTGGTATCAATATTTCGTAAAATGAAAACTGGTATCATTCTTTTGTAAAATGAAAACTGGTATCATTCTTTCGTAAAATGAAAACTGGTATTATTTGTTCGTAAAATGAAAACTGGTATCATTCTTTCGTAAAATGAAAACTCTTATCATTCTTTCGACAAATGAAAACTGTTATCATTCTTCTGTAAAACGAAAACTGGTATCCTTCTTTCGTAAAAGGAAAAACTGGTATCAATATTTCGTAAAATGAAAACTGGTATCATTCTTTCGTAAAATGAAAACTGGTATTATTTTTTCGTAAAATGAAAACTGGTAATAATCTTTCATAAAGTGAAAACTGGTATCATTCTTTCGTAAAATGAAAACTGGTAATAATCTTTCATAAAGTGAAAACTGGTGATCATTCTTTTGTAAAATGAAAACTGGTATCATTCTTTCGTTAAAATGAAAACTGGTGTTATTTTTTTCGTAAAATGAAAACTGGTAATAATCTTTCATAAAGTGAAAACTGGTATCATTCTTTCGTAAAATGAAAACTGGTATTATTTTTTTCGTAAAATGAAAACTGGTAATAATCTTTCATAAAGTGAAAACTGGTATCATTCTTTCGACAAATGAAAACTGATATAGTTCTTTCTTAAATGAAAACTGGTATTTTTTGGTCAAAAAAAAAAAAAATAAAAAAATGTTATTAATCTTTCGTAAAATGAAGACTGGTATTGACCTATCATAAAATGAAAACTGTTATTAATCTTTCGTAAAATTAATGGTATTATTCTTTCGGAAAATGAATAATGAACGTGAAACACACCATAATTGAATCCTGTTTTCTCCGTAAATACTTATTACTCTAGCTATAATAAGTGGTTCTTATGATACTTCTTATTATATTCTATAAGTGATGTTTTTTTTTTTTTTTTTTTTTCGCTAAACGCTTATGTACCCAGATGTTTGCTTTTAAGGCTTCATAAATGTCGTAATCCTTCAACATACTCGTGTATTACATTCTGTTATTCTTAATGTCCAAATGTTATCTGCCATTCTTATTATATGCCCTGCGCTAGTGAATCTATTTTTCTTTTATGTTGTTAGAATATCCTCTGATTTAGTTTGCTCTCGTATCCATGTTGCTCTTTTTTTCTGTCGCTTAGTGTTACTCCTATCATTATTCTTTCCATTGCTCTTTAGTTGTTACTAACTTGTGCTCTAAGAGAGAGAGAGAGAGAGAGAGAGAGAGAGAGAGAGGAGAGAGAGAGAGAGGAGAGAGAGAGAGAGAGAGAGAGAGAGAGAGAAATCATTTAATTACTCATCAAAGGTTATGAAGAGGGTTGAAAACAATAATTAGTAATCAAAGAGATTGATCAGGGTACCTATGTCAACATCACTGATTAAGACCTCTTCATTCCTTACGGTGTCATTAAGCTTGCTTCCTTCTTAATTGTCAATGCTATCCCTGAACTACTGGGCACTCTGAAATGATGCAACATGAAGTACGATAACCTAGACAGAAATTTAATAAGATGAAATATATAAAAAAAGTGGATGATATACCTATTTCAAAACTATTATTCAATGAATATAGTATATCTGGTGTTATTGTATTTGAAAGATAAAGGTGTCTAGTTTCAGTCTGGTTTAAGAATAAATGCTCACCTGAACGCCAGGTAGTCAAGCCTAATCCCCCAATGTGGTTCCCAATCACAGTAGTGGACTCAACATTAAACAGCTTAAGCTCGCGGTCCCGGGCGGGGATCAATTTGCTATACAAATGCTTGACGAACACATTACCAATATACTAGCCAGGTGTCTATTAAAAAATAATGATGAAATAAAAAGAAAAAACACAAATAAGTATTAACTCACTTTGATTCTCGTAGCTTCTCATTTAACAGATGTATGGGGGAGGTGTCCCTGGAGGCAGAGGTACCTAAGGCAAGAAACGAAATACATTAATGTATGAAAAGTATAAACAAAGGTACAGTATAGCAATATGGCAAAGCCCACAGGTCTTGGGAGATGGACGTGACGGTGTGATTCAAGTAAA
>NC_090731.1:19895444-19907944 GCF_036898095.1 Palaemon carinicauda | reverse complement strand
AAAACTGGTAGCAGTCTTTCCTAAAATTAAAACTGGTATTATTCTTCCGGCAAATGAATAATGAACATGAAACACAATTGAATCTTGCTTTCTCCGTAAATACTTATTACTCCAGTTACAATAAGTGGTTCTTATGATACTTCTTATTATATTTTGTAAGTGGTGTTTTTCTCACTAAACGCTTATGTACCCAGATGTTTGCTTTTAAGGCTTCATAAATGTCGTAATCATTCAACATACTCGTGTATTACATTCTGTTATTGTTAATGTCCATAAGTTATCTGCTATTCTTATTACATGACCTGCGCTAGTGAATCTATTTTTCTTTTATGTTGTTAGAATATCCTCTGATTTAGTTTGCTCTCGTATCAGTATTGCTCTTTTTTTTCTGTCGCTTAGTGTTACTCCTATTATTATTCTTTCCATTGCTCTTTTAGATATTACTAACTTATGCTCTAAGGTAGAGAGAGAGAGAGAGAGAGAGAGAGAGAGAGAGAGAGAGAGAGAGAGAGAGAGAGAGAGAGAGAGAGATAATTTAATTACTCATCAAAGGGTATGAAGAGGGTTGAAAACAATAATTAGTAATCAAAGAGATTGATCAGGGTACCTATGTCAACATCACTGATTAAGAACTCTTCATTCCTTACGGTATCATTAAGCTTGCTTCCTTCTTAATTGTCAATGCTATCCCTGAACTACCGGGCACTCTGAAATGATGTAACATGAAGTACGATATCCTGGACAGAAATTAAATATAATGAAATATATAAAAAATTGGATGATATTCCTATCTCAAAATTATTATTCAATTAATATAGTATTTCTGATGTTATTGTATTTTAAAGGTAAAGGTAGGTGTCTGGTTTCAGTCTGATTTAAGAATAGATGCTTACCAGAACGCAAGGTACTCAAGCCTAGTCCCCCAATGTGTTTCCGAATCACAATAGTGGACGCAACAGTAAACAGCTTAAACTCACGGTCCCGGGCAGGGATCAATCTGCTACACAAATGCTAAGCGAACACGTTACCACTTTACTAGCCAGGTGTCTATTAAAAATAATGATAAAATAAAATAAAAACACAAATAAGTATTACCTCACTTAGATTCTTGTAGCTTCCCATTTAACAGAGGTATGGGGGAGGTGTCCCTGGAGGCAGAGTTACCTAAGACAAGAAACGAAATACATTAATGTATGAAAGTATAAACAAAGGTACAGTATTGCAATATGGCAAAGCCTACAGGTCTTGGGAGATGGACGTGACGTGTGATTCAAGTAAAGCCTTGAATTCTGGCCCCAAGGCGATGTATCAAACCAATGCTGGCCTCTAGTGAAAGTTTTTTTTTTTTTTTTTTTTTTTGGTGTCCTGTCAACTTTGGAAATAAGATGAATCATGGAATATTAGTCAATATATTTACCTGTATGTGTCCGTACATTTTTTCATTTGTCTGTGTGCATGTGCGACCAAATTTATTTGTTGTAAGCAATAAAAAAAATATATTCTTCTTTTTCAAAGCCAAAAGTATAATTCTTTCTCTTATCTTCCATTCTATAACACTCATGGAAAAAATAAATTTAACGCGAGCAGATATTTTGATTGTGTTTTGCTATGTAAATAATACAGTTGTATATTTTTCTAATAATATGTTGTGAAGTAAGTTACATGTTTTAAGAACCTGACTCTTGATTATTGGACGAAGCTACAAAGGTTCTTTTTGGTGTCCTGTCAACTTTGGAAATAAGATGAATCATGGAACATTAGTCAATATATTTACTTGTATGTGTTCGTACATTTTTCATTTGTGTGTGTGCATGTGCGACCATATTTATTTGTTGTAAGTAATGAAAAAATATATTCTCTCTAGAAGACGAAAGTATAATTCTTTCTCTTATCTATCATTCTATAACAATCATGGAAAAAAATTCGCTAGCAGATATTTTGATTGTGTTTTTCTATGTAAATAATTTAGTTGTATATTTTTCTAATAACATGTGAAGTAAGTTACGTGTTTTAAGAACCTGACTCTTGACTATTGGACGAAGCTACTAAGATTTACATCTGAAATCTCACAAAAACCTTCTCAAAGGTTTCTAATACTCCACTTTTTATATCATGATTTGTAGCTTATGTCAGAGACTTATGCATTGACCATGAATAAAAAAATATCAATAATCAAATCACAGGAGACGTAATGTTTTATAAATCGTTAATACGATTAAAGCTAAGAGTATTCAAATTACGGATCAGGAAAATGCTATTAATCTCATATTTACTTCAATAACCAAGGCATAATCCTACTACTTATTTTCTTAACTATATTAGTTCATGAAGAAAGTGAACCTAATTGAATAACATGAGTTAATTAAGTTTTTTGTTTTACTGAAAAAGCACAATGATGACGTAGGTCTTGATCTAGTATCTGGAGAGGGTCAATCAATTAAGTCTTGGGGTTGTAGTGGCCGATATGGTAACGTCCCTAACAGGTGAACGCCAGACTGGTGTTCAAGTTCCGCTCGAACTTTATAGTTAGTTCCTTTGGTCGCTGCAATCTCACCATCCTTGTGAGCTAAGGGTAGAAGGTTGTGGGAGCCTATAGGTTTATCTACTGAGTCATCGGCAGCTATTGCCTGGCCCTGCTTTGTCGTAGATTGGGTGAAAAGGGGGCTAGAGCGCTGATCACATATATATATATATATATATATATATATATATATATATATATATATATATATATATATATATATATATATAAATATATATATATATATATATATATATATATATATATATATATATATATATATATATATATATATATATATATTTTTGGGCTCAAGCCATGTCGTCCTGATGGAAGTTCCTATAGGGTAGCTTCCTAGGGTATATTACAACTACGGCGATATTCCCAGAGAATTTACCTTAAGGTACCAGAATTCTAACTCCTGGAGCGAGTATCCCTCGTGAAAGGGATATCGCGACATATCAGAGGACGTATTCTAGACACGTCACATGGCAATCTACGACCCGAACAGAGATTTCGTCTCGTAGGAGGGAGATTGACGAGATACGAATTCGGGAAAGAAAAAAGGGGAGCCGCTCCCAAGGCTTCCCTATCCCCCGATTCGTATGCGTGCCTGGCGCCAATCCTGGCGCCATCTGTATTCCTTTTTGCGTAGCTTAACAACTCGGTGTTTTTTCCTGTTTTTCTCGCAAATCTTGGATTTATTCAGCTTTTCATGGCTTCTCCGTCTTCGTTGGCCTCGGATAAGTTGAGTATAGTGTCTGTTATGTATAAATGTAGGCTCTTGGTAAAATTTTGAGTGATTAATAGGATTAATCTTTGATACAAGAGCCGTAGCCTACCAGAGGTGTCCTGGACACTGTCACTCGCTTGGTATAATTTAGTTAGTCAGAGTGACATTCCTGGTTGTTTTGCTTAATAAATTTTAGCTATTTAGCTTTACATAGGATTTCCTTTCGTGCTTAGTATTATTTGGCGAAGTATTCGCCATTCTGGCCTACGCTAGGCCATGTAGCCTAGTCGTTTGGTCCTAGTACTTAATGCATGATTATGGTTTTTCCGAGTGTAATTAAAATTTTATTGAAGCTTTAGGCTATATTTTATACATTTTAGACTGTGTGGAATATTTCCAAGATTGTATACGTGAGAGTTTCGGTGAATTAGGTAATCGATTCTCTTGGTGCCTAGGCTAATTGCTTATGGAGCCTTAGTATACTTTATCATACTCCCCGGTTGCTTTCTTTTCTTCGGAGAAGGTATGCAATCCCTTTCCCTCTGTTTAAGCCTTGGGCTTATCCCTAAGTGGTTTTTTCCGAATTTATTTTCGATAAAACTATACTAGGGTGTTACTGTACCTTCCTGTTCCAGCAAAGTCTGGTTCAAAGAGGGACAGAACAACAGAGTTTTTAGTCTGAGTCCGTGTTGTCTGGCTTGGGGCAGAGTTCCCCTCGCTGACCTAACACTTACAAAGGGAGCTTAGCTCCCTTAGGTCACTACCGAAGGTTTCTGTAAGTTATGATTCCTTCTTTTGTGATCGACCAGACTAAGTCCTGTTGCTGTTCTCGGGGGAGGATAAAATCTTCCCTTGGGAGTAGCAACGCCTTCCTTGCTTTGGTGCTCTGGAAGCTGGCAAGTATTGCTGGCCCTTTCCCTTAGATCTCCCTTAGGCTAAGACAAAGTTCTTGGCTGCGGGTGATCTGTCACTAAAGCAAGGTTGGCAGGACCCTCTTGTCCTTCCCCCTCTATCTCTGTAATGGCCTAGCCATTACTGTACTGTACCTTGCCGGCCGGCAGAGCTGGCCGGCAGGGGTATTACTGTACTGTACGTCATTCTACTTCTGGACCTAGTATAGGTTGGGATGTGGAATTGACTAAGCCCTTTGCCGGCCGGCAGAGATGCTGGCCGGCAAGGGTCTTATGTTTTCGAGTGCTGCCCGGACCTCTCTTGGTCCCTCATCCATGCCTGCCGGCAGAGCCGGACGGCATTGGTCAAGGAAGCCTGAATTAAGTTTCTCCCCTTCCTTATATGCACTCTTTCGGTTGCCGGGCTTGGGGGGTTGTGTACACTCTTATCCCAGCATCCATTCTATTTTCTTCTAGTGCTGTACCTGTCCCGGCTGACGGCCTATGAGGCCGGCAGCCGGGCAGGTGTAGTCTTCTGGTTCTTTTGCTGCCGGCTGGCATCGGTCTTGTACCTTTGCCGGCCGGCTTATGTCAGTCCTTGTCTGCCGGTCACCAAGAGTGTGGCCGGCAGCTGGGTACTACCTTGTGTAGTTGCTGGCCGGCAGTCATTGCCGGCCAACACTGGCTGTTGCTGGCCGGCAGCTGCTGCCGCCGGCACAGGCATTTGAACCAGAGTGCTGCCGCCCTATAGCTGTTAAGTAGTATACTTTAAAGCTAGTTGTGGTGTATGCCGGCCGGCAAAGGCAGGCCGGCACACATCCTCCTATAATGTACTAGTATTCTTCTGTATAGCATATACAGTAAGAAGAAAACTATAGTAAAGGTTTAGGTACAGCACTGTATCTTCTAACACTATTGTGTTTTCTTGCACAGCCCTTTGCTGTTGCCCTCAGACAGGAAGCAGAGTTCTTCCCTGTCTATTATCCAGGATTTTAAAATCATTGCCTAGGTGTAAGCTCCACCTGTTTCCTCTGGAAACCTTGCATTGGTTACTCTAGTAGAGATAAACCATTTTGATTTTATTATCTGGAAAGCTGCAACAATGGGTTGTGAGGGAAACACAAGTGTGTGTCTTTCCTTTATGAATTGTTATGCTATACTATGCATATCCAGTGATACATAGTTCACTTGATACTCATGGAAATTTCTTCTCTTTACAGGAGGACCCTCCGAAGTGCGGAAATGTTTTCTGCAATGTCCGCAGCAAGAACCTCTGCGGACATGAGTGTTGTAGGAGACACGCAGCATGCGCTGTCTCCAAGGATGATCTCCAGTATTGGGACCCTCAGGTATGTACTGTATGCACTAACCTGATTACTGAGGCTTTTGATTCCCCTAGAACGGCGGAATCAAGGGATATAGCTAGGGAAAAGCTTCGTACTTGGGTAAGGGGCTTCAAGAAGAACACCTCTGGCCCTTATCTTCCAAATGAGAAGATGAGAGCGTATCTTTTTCCCCAGGCATCAGCTGAGGCAGTGATTCCCCAGCCTCAAGAGGAGATCCTTCAAGATCAAGTCCAGGTGGACGAGGAAGTCGCAGATGCGATGCAAGACATCCAGTTGTGTGACAGGATGTCTGACCTGGACGATCGTTTGGAAGAAGACCTCCTGGCAGAAGGTCAGGATCAAGTTCAAACCCCGGATGTCGTAGAGGATGAAGTCGACGAGGTGTCGGCTACTCCGGTTCAGATGCCGGAGCCCATCCCCTCAACATCGGCTTGTCTCCCAGTAGAACTGGGACAGGCCCTCTCTTCGATTGTTGGAATGATCCAACAAATGCAGAAGGAGAATCAGGAAAAGGCGGCTGCAATGGAACTGCGTATGCAGTCCCTAGCAGAATCACATGGGCCCCAGAAAAGGCTCAATGTGAAAGACCTTCCCATATGCTCAGATGCTAACCCATGGAGGTATGCTGAGCACATGCCAATGACGACTGGTAAGATCGTCATTTCGGATAAGCTGGGTTCAGTTCCCCTAGAGGAGGTAGAATTCTGGCCCAGCAAGGCATCATATCCGGACTGCTATGTCCGGCTGAGAAAAGAACCAGCTTCAAGGGAGGAGACAGAGCCGAAGGAGGTCATTATTATGGACCACGCTAAGGCTCAAGCCCTACTTTCATCCTCGATGAAAGAGAGGGGCTTCTCAAATTCGAAGGTAGCTGCATTGAGCAAGAAGCTCCCTTCTTTTGTGTCCTCTCCTGATAGAGCCTTCCCCTTTTTACAAAAAGGGTTTGCGGCTGTCCTAAAGGCAGTCGAGGCCGGCAAGCCTTGCCCCTCCCTGGAGGAGTGTAAACCCTTGTCGCTGGCTCTGCCTATGGACCACAAAGACTGGAAGGATGTCCATCTGACATTCTCAGTGGGAAAGTTGGAGGCTGATATTGCCGGACGGCAATTCGGCGAGGACCTCCCCAAGCTGCCCGAATCTCTTTTACGAAGAGAGTTCGAGACCAAAGAAAGACTGGCTGCCTCAATGTCCCATCAGACCACTCTTGAGACAATGGCAAGTGACCCTAAGGTCCATGAAATGTTCATGGTAGTGGCTAAGTCTCACCTAGCCACAGTGACGAAGGACCTTTATGGCTTCATCAAGGCAAGGAGAGCTTGCAGGGAGATCGTGTTCGCCGGGGCTTCGGTGAGACACGAACCAAGGAAATTAATCTCCTCCAACATTTGGGGAAAAGACCTTTTCCCTACCGATGTGGTCAAAGAGGTTGTTGATAAGGCCGCCGTGGAGAATAGAAACCTTCTCCAGAAGTGGGGCCTGGCTATCAAAAGAAAATCTTCCCCGGATGAGGGTCCTCAACCAAAGAGGAAGAATATGAAGACTAGGCTACCATTTCGGCCAGCCAAGCCTTATAGACAGCAAAAGCAACTGCAATTGCCTTTGCCTCCAGTGCCCCAGATGGTGGCACAAACCCCGACTGCCTTTCAGTGGGTACCCCAGGCTGTGCCAGGTCAGTCAACCACATTCGCCCCAACGTTCGAAGGACAGTCTTCTTCCTTTCGTGCAAAACCTAGAGGAGCAGCCAGAGGCTCGTCTAGGCGCCCCTCAAGGGGAAGGGGATTCAGAGGTGGTCGTGGTCAGGGAGGCAAGACCTCAGGACGGCAGTCCAAGTGAAATGATACCGGTAGGAGGGAGACTGATGAAATTTTGGGATCGCTGGACCTTCGATCCCTGGGCACAAAGCCTACTCAAGAATGGACTGGGTTGGAGCAGGTACAGCACTCCACCCCCATGCCTTCGGTTTTTCCAACACTCCACCCCCATTTTGGAGGAGTACGTTCAAGAACTGTTGGAGAAAAATGTGATCCGAAAGGTGAAGTCCATCAAATTCCAAGGGAGGCTGTTTTGTGTTCCCAAGAAAGACTCGGAAAAGCTCAGAGTCATTCTGGACTTGTCACCACTACGTACTCTTCTCAGACCTTGGTCCCAAGCCAGACATCTAAAGAAGTCGGTTCTTCTTCAGCCACCTCCCCCGTCGATGACGATTCACTCAGACGCCTCAAAGGAGGGATGGGGAGGTCACTCTCATCGGAAAAATGTCCAGGGGACTTGGTCCAAGCTATTCAGGACCTTTCATATAAACTTTCTAGAAGCTATGGCAGTGCTCCTTACCTTAAAGAAAGTCTCCCCGCGTCACTCGATCCACATAAGATTGGTGACAGACAGCGAGGTGGTTGTGAGATGCTTGAATCGACAAGGGTCGAGGTCACCACCTCTCAACCAAGTGATGTTAGCCATTTTCCGATTGGCGGAAAAGAAGAAGTGGTACCTGTCGGCAGTTCACCTTCAAGGAGTCCGCAATGTGACAGTGGACGCTCTATCCAGGTTCACACCGATAGAGTCGGAATGGTCCTTAGACGCAGGATCATTTTCCTTCATTCTGAATCAAGTCCCAGAACTGCAAATAGACCTCTTTGCGACGAAAGACAACAAGAAGTTGCCCCTGTACGTCTCCCCGTACGAGGACCCCTTAGCGGAAGCAGTGGACGCAATGTCCCTCGACTGGAACAGATGGTCCAGGATTTATCTGTTCCCTCCTCACAACCTTCTGTTGAGGGTCCTCAACAAACTGAGATCCTTCAAGGGGGTAGCGGCAATAGTGGCCCACAAGTGGGCGAACAGTATGTGGTTCCCCTTGGCGTTGGAACTACAGATGAAGTTCGTGCCGCTACCACATCCAGTTCTGACCCAGCGAGTCCAGAAGTCGACTGTCTGCGCTTCATTACAGAAAACCCAGACCCTGCAGCTCATGATTTTCTCGCCCTAGCGGTGAGAAAGCGCTTCGGGATTTCGAAAGCCAGCATAGACTTCCTAGAGGAATACAAGTGCAAATCGACTAGAAGGCAATATGAGTCATCTTGGAGAAAATGGGTGGCCTTTGTAAAGGCAAAGAATCCGCAGGAGATCTCAACAGACTTCTGCTTATCTTTCTTCATCCACCTCCATGGCCAAGGATTGGCAGCTAACACGATTTCAGTGTGTAAATCGGCTTTGATGAGACCCATTTTATTTGCCTTCCAGATCGACCTAGGTAACGAGATCTTTAATAAAGTTCCGAAAGCCTGCGCTAGGCTCAGACCTTCAGCACCTCCAAAGCCCATCTCATGGTCTTTAGACAAAGTTCTTCATTTCGCCTCCCTGTTGAGCAATGAAGAATGTGCGTTAAAGGATTTGAAGCAAAAAGTTATTTTCCTATTTGCACTCGCGTCCGGGGCCAGGGTTAGTGAGATCGTAGCCCTCTCGAGAGAGGCAGGTCGTGTTCAGTTCCTGGATGGGGGGGAGCTGAACCTGTTTCCGGATCCTACGTTTCTCGCCAAGAATGAGTTACCCACCAACAGGTGGGGTCCCTGGAGAATCTGCCCTCTGAAAGAAGATGCATCTCTATGTCCAGTAGAATGCCTAAAGGTCTATCTTCGTAGAACTTCAGACTTCAAGGGTAGTCAACTATTCAGGGGAGAAACATCAGGCTCAAATTTATCTCTGAATCAACTCAGAGCGAAAATGACATATTTTATTCGCAGAGCGGATCCTGACAGTACACCCGCAGGTCACGATCCGAGGAAAGTTGCCTCATCCCTAAATTTCTTTAATTGTATGGATTTTGAACATCTCCGTTCATACACGGGCTGGAAGTCTTCCAGGGTGTTCTTTCGCCACTATGCGAAGCAAGTAGAGGAACTTAAGAGATCTGTGGTAGCAGTGGGTCGTGTAGTTAACCCTACTGTTTAACTCTGCGAGGAACAGTGGTCTTAATTGGGACGATTAAGTCCAGGGTGAGTGTGTAGGTACATACTGTACTACAAACTAAATGAGGGCACCAAGTGCCCATATAGACTGTTCCTTCTTTCAAAGGTGAACCTTGCATAAGTTCAGACATGTGTGCCAAGCGTTTCTAACGCTAATGTGATTGATTTGTAATACAGATTTTTTATGACTTGATACCTTGGTATCTTATTAAAGTGGTGTTTAATGGTTTTCTTTCAGATAAACAAGTTCTGTTTACTATCATACTTATGCTTAAAGTTTTGGGTTACCCTCTTTTATATAAATATATATATTTGTTGTTAACCTGTCTGTTTATTATCTGTCAATAAACTTGTTCTTGAGAACCTTGCGTCTCTTTCACCTGTGTCAATTTATTGGTATAATTGAGCATTTTAATTCTATGTATCTTATCTGGGATAATTCTGATAGAATTGTTCTGTTATGCAAGCTATGTGCATTGGTTTATGTAAGTCCCCTAATGGGAGGACTCCGTCCCATAAAGGGACAAGGGCGGTTTTATTAGTTTCTTCCTATGCGGATATAAACCTTTGTCCAATACAAGTATTGTGCGGATTACTGGTCAATATATTGACGCAGTGGTTCTATACAAACTATGCTTTACTTAATATAGGGCGAGACCACTATATTAGCTTGCCTGGTATTCATACATAGATATATGTACTCTTCGAGACTTTCCAGAGTCTAGTAGGACTCTTCCCTGTAGGGGGCAGGAAGCTCTAACATAGTTTATAGTTAGTTGAAAAGATGTATAACGGTAACATCTTAGGTCTCTAGGTCTAGTCGACCGGGAATAAATACCTCCGGGGAGTACGGCACGTTCTGAGAATCCACAGATACAGTAATGCTCTGGTACACTTCCATCAGGACGACATGGCTTGAGCCCAAAAAACAGATTTTGAGCGAAGCGAAAAATCTATTTTTGGGTGAGATAGCCATGTCGTCCTGATGGACCCGCCCTTGCCTTTCTAAGAAAGGGCTGTAGGACCCCTCCCTACATACAGTATCTGTAGCACCTCGTGTACGCTACAAGGAATACAGATGGCGCCAGGATTGGCGCCAGGCACGCATACGAATCGGGGGATAGGGAAGCCTTGGGAGCGGCTCCCCTTTTTTCTTTCCCGAATTCGTATCTCGTCAATCTCCCTCCTACGAGACGAAATCTCTGTTCGGGTCGTAGATTGCCATGTGACGTGTCTAGAATACGTCCTCTGATATGTCGCGATATCCCTTTCACGAGGGATACTCGCTCCAGGAGTTAGAATTCTGGTACCTTAAGGTAAATTCTCTGGGAATATCGCCGTAGTTGTAATATACCCTAGGAAGCTACCCTATAGGAACTTCCATCAGGACGACATGGCTATCTCACCCAAAAATAGATTTTTCGCTTCGCTCAAAATCCGTTATATATAAACATATATATAAACATATATATAAACCTATATATATATATATATATATATATATATATATATATATATATATATATATATATATATATATATATATATATATAAACATATGTATATATATATACAGTATATATATATATATATATATATATATATATATATATATATATATATATATATATATATATATATGTGTGTGTGTGTGTGTGTGTGTATGGTCAGTCTCTAGGGCATTGTCCTGCTTGATAGGGCAATGTCACTGACCCTTGCCTCTGCCATTCATGAGCGGTCTTTAAACCTTCAAACCTTTATTCGTATATAACGAAAGGATATTAAATCTAATTGAATTCTGATTTCACCGTTGCTATCTGGCTGTTAGCTTATTACCTGCTGCTTCATCAACGAAGCGGATTTAATTGAGCAAACCTAATGTAATTTATATTGAGCTTCATTATACAACCAGGTAGTAGTGAAATCCATTTATGATGAAAGATGAATTTCATAGTATTCTTTTCTCAAAGTTCAATATGTATTTGATATGCATATGCAATATATCATTTATGTATTTAACAACTTTTATGTAAGAAAATATTTCCCGTAACTTTATTTTGTAATATTATGACTATCTTTGTATATAAAAGAAACTAAAGCACAAAAATACTTTATTAGAAATATACTATAATGTAAAGTGATCACTGATTTTTTTCGAATATTTGAAGGGAGGTTTAGTGTTATTTCCAATATTTTAGTTTCACAGTTCTGCCTAATATCTTTGCCATAGAGAAAAGTCTTGATTAATATACAGCAAACAGTTAATCATCCACAACCCCAAACAAAAATCTTTAAATAGATATATGGAAAATAAAAGCCATGAAATCTATGTTCCTGATTCAGCTATTTTATATCATGTAACATTAATGATAATGATATCATTAGGGCCATGGTGTTTTAAAGATAAAAATAAACTACAATAAATGATATCAAAAACATATGGGAAAATAAAAGTTTTAGAATTTGATTGCAAAAATAGATATTCATAAAATGAAAGACAAAAGTGAAGAAAGTATATATAAATTACATACCAATGTTTGATAAATAATATTAAAGTATGATAAACGACATTGAAAGTTATAAAGGAAAATGAAAGTTTTAGAATTTGACTGCAAAAATAGATATTCATAAAATGAAAGTCAAAAGTGAGGAGAGCATAGATAAATTAGATATAATTGTTTGATAAATAAAAACAAAATACAATAAACGACATTGAAGTGATAAAGGGGAAATAAGTGTTAGAATTTCATTGTAGAAATAGATATTGAAAAAATAAAAATCAAAAGTAAAAAAATTTAAAGATATATCAGATATATGATTCGTTTTCTCTCTTAATAGGAAGGACCCTTTATCGAATAACCGTTACTGAAAATTTGCCGAGATTAGTAATTAGGTTTTAAGTACATTTGTGGAAAAGTTATTTGAAATAAAAAAGCAACACAAATATGAAAACATGCTTGAACTTTTACAGTCGCCGATGGTATTCTTATTCACTAAAAGACGGAAGGAACAGAATTAAACTAAGAGTCATAGCCCCAAAATTAGGTT
>NC_090731.1:19885444-19887944 GCF_036898095.1 Palaemon carinicauda | reverse complement strand
GTTATCCTCAAGATTGACATAATGCCTCATGTTATATATACATATACATATACGTATATGTATACGTATACGTATACGTATACGTATACGTATACGTATACGTATACGTATACGTATACGTATACGTATACGTATACGTATACGTATATGTATATGTATATGTATATATATATATATATATATATATATATATATATATATATATATATATATATATATATATATATATATATATATATATATATATATATCGTAGCACAGTGTCAGGTACAAACCAAGGATAATACGAAAAATAATATCAACACCAGTATGCGCGAGGTTTATTAATCATATACTGACGCTTATGAATGAAAACGTAGGCTAGTTATGGCCAACGATATAGGGGATCTCCGAGGCGAATGATTCATAAATGAGAACACATTCTGTACAAAATGACAGAATTAACTATTGCTGAGAGTGAAAATCGGGAGTTTGCTAAGATGGCCAATGGAATCATAAGCATAACACACAGCTATTCTATCAAAAGCCATAAGGATGGACAAGGTACTATGACACAACTTATGATGTTTTGTAAATCTCGCTTCCTGTTCCGTTGCGTGCGTGTTTTTTTTTTTTTTTTTTCCTTGCATTGTATCATTCTGACTTTTGCCCTTCCAGAATGATCCTGAATAGATCAGGATACGTAACGTTATCCAAAATATCATGAAAATAGTAATTTTTCGGCAAATGATATATTCTTCATATAGGGATTTGGCCCACTAATAAAATTCAATATATAATGAAGATGACAAAACCTATGGGAAAAATAACTTATTTCATATTTGAACCAAATTATTTATATTTGTAAATACTTAAAAAAAAATATACGCAAATAAAGTTGAAGTGTGAACACCTATACCAAACCAACACATAAAACGAGCTCTAAAATGAAACCAAAAATAATTGATATATAACAAAAAATTATTGGTGGAGCAACTTACTTAAAAATGGAGATACTTGAAGAGGAGTCCTTACCAGTTACACAGAGCCAGAAAATCAAATTTAAAAACGAATTCTGGCTTTCAAAAAAGACTAAACTTCACTCAAGCAAGGATAATCAAATACAAACAAACTAACAGTTCAAACAATGATTACATAGTAAATGTTATGATAGTACATAAGACTGAACTCACTCTCTCTCTCTCTCTCTCTCTCTCTCTCTCTCTCTCTCTCTCTCTCTCTCTCTCTCTCTCTCTCTCTCTCTCTCTCTCTTTGTATATATATATATATATATATATATATATATATATATATATATATATATAAATATATATATATATATATATATATATATATATATACATATATATATTTAGATATATATATATATATATATATATATATATATATATATATATATATATATATATATATATATATATATACATATATATGTATACATACATACACACACATATACATATATACATACATATATATATATATATATATATATATATATATATATATATATATATATATATATATGTGTGTGTGTGTGTGTGTGTGTGTGTGTGTGTTTGTACATAGGTAGATTTATAAATACATTGTATGTAGATAAAACATAGTATAGGTACCTCAAATGGTAAAGATATTTTGAACTACATCTTTTTCCAAGAATTCCCATAAGGCTCAATGTTTTCACTTTCCGGTACGAAGCGCGATTACTCGGGAGAGAGATAGGTCTAGCATCCCTTGGGTTTCTAGCTATCAAAAGGCTTAATGTATTTGGCTTTTATTAATCGATATATTGTTCTATGTCTCGGTGATACGAGTGCCATTACATGATGATGATATTCGGCATTTGGTTTCTATTGTTTTGTTTTGTTATTTTACGTAGATTTTTCTTGTTCAGACCAAATTGTAATTATGCATTTGGTCAAGTCTGTTTACCGTTAGGAGAAGTAAACGAATTTAAAATCGAGGCTTATTTTACTCGTCAATGAACTTTTTGATGAACTCGGTAATATCTAAAAATTATTATATATTTTATTACATACTTTTTTTACCCTAGTAATGTATAAGACTCAACAGCTGTACATCCCAGATCTATAGTAATGAAGCAATTTTAACCTTTAGTATATAGTACCTAACAGGGACATAAAGTCATCCTTTCAGTAAGTTTCTCGATTCCGTTTTACTAACCTTTTCTGGCCTATCTTCAGTTCCTGCTTCTTAGTATTCAAGAATTAAACACTGTATCACCTAAACTAATCTTCTAAATTCCATCCCGATTAAACAAAATACTTTTATATATATATATATATATATATATATATATATATATATATATATATATATATATATATATATATATATATATATATATATATATAACTAGAAAGGCTATTGAATGCAGAAATTTCAATAAATTGAATACCATTTTCCCACCATCAATGAATAAAATATGATCATTCACACGGATCAATAGACACTAATCTGTTGTATACTATGATTACCT
>NC_090731.1:19877944-19880444 GCF_036898095.1 Palaemon carinicauda | reverse complement strand
AAAAAAGAAAAAAAAACATGGGAACCACTTCAATGTTATTCTGTTTTTACCTCCACCAACGGAGTTGGAAGGAGGTTATATTTTCACCCCTGTTTGTGTTTGTTTTTGTGTGTGTGTTTGTTTGTAAACAAATTCCTGGCCTCAATTTTAATCGTAGAGTAATGAAACTTACATGGATTAACTTTTATGTAAAAATCTAGAAATGATTAAAATTTGGGAAGGTCAAGGTCAAAAGATAAGTTCACGGTCATGCGAAATGTCCCAATAACGTAATCAGCCATAAGTTTGGACATCGTTGTCACAGAGATTTCAAACCTGGATCATATCTGAGTGTATGAAAATCCACGCTAATTAATACATGTTAAGGACAAAGGTCAAGGTCAAGGTTCAGCAAAAGGTCAAGATATAAGCTTTCATGGTGGAGGTCTACGATCTACTGAGCTCATATATAGTTTTTTAATATTCTGAGAGTACAAGCAAAATATGAACAATTAAATTAAAATATTCTAAAAACAGTAAAATAGATCTTTCATATACAAACAATAAAAACTAGACAAAACAAGAAGAGAAATAAGATAGAATAGTTATAATGACCAATAACAGCTGATAATTTATTGGAATGCTTTACGCCTTAAAGATGGTAGACAATTGTTCATAAATATATACCCTTTAATTAAGTTTTCTTCTTATCATAAAGAACATTTACCTATAATTGATTTTTTAAATATAAAAAAGTCTTTTATTTTAAGAGTGAATAGTTATGACTGCTCCAACAGCTAACTGATTATTAACAGAATGCAAATTGGGAGTAATCAGAGTATAATGACGTTATTGAGCCTTGACTCAAATTTTTAAATTCATATTTAAACGAAAGTTATTTTTTAATGATATGAAAGCCAGAGATAATTCTTTCTATTATATTTCGGATAATCATTACCTGTTAATCGGAAAATATTATACCTTCATTTATGTAAATGTATATCAAGTTCACATATATTTGGGGGGATATTATTCTTTCTTTCTCTCTCTCTCTCTCTCTCTCTCTCTCTCTCTCTCTCTCTCTCTCTCTCTCTCTCTCTCTCTCTCTCTCTCGGAATGCATCTAGAATGAGTGTATATGAATAATTTATGGTTTATTCAATATTTATAGTAAAAAATAAAAATAAAATTGAAATTGAAATTGCAATTGAAAGAAAAAGAAAAAGAAAAAGAAGAAGAAAAAAAGAAAAATAAAAATAAAAAAAGATAAAATAATAACAATAATAATAATAATAATAATAATAATAATAATAATAATAATAATAATAATAATAATAATAATAATAATAATAATAATAACAATAACAATAATAATAATAATAATTATAGTTTCCTTCTTATCCATAAAAAAACCACTCATATGTTATATGTTAAGACTTCCCCATGACATAATGGGTTTAATCCCTCACGCAATACTTCGATAATGATAATGACAATGATAATGATAAAAACGATAATAATAATGATAGTTTCATCCTTATCCATGAAAAAAATTCCTCATATGTTATATGTTAAGATCTTCCCAATGACATGATGGGTTTAACCTTTCACGCAATACTTCGATAATGATAATAAGACAAATATATTATAACCATAATATATTATAATGAAACAAATAGATTATAACTATAATATCTTAGAGGATTAACTGTGACGTCATCAGGCATCATATTCAAATGCTATATCAAGATTAAGGCATGGCATAAACTGACTGTCAAACGGAATCCGTCTCTAATAGGATTACTTCCTCAGCACGCCATTTGGGTGGTTATCTCAGCTGGAAATAACTGGGAGTATCTAATTACTTCAGAGATACTGGAAAATTTAAGTCTATAGGGTCAGGTAAGAAAGTAATTAATAGGAGGAGATAATGAAAATAAAATTATTATTATGTTTTTTTTTTTTTTTTTTTTTTTGCGGGGATTCCTAAATTTTAGTTATTTATAAACATTATTATTCAGATTTAAGTCTGAAAGGTGAAATAAGAAAGTAATTAACAGGAGGAGATAATGAAAACAAAATTGTTTATTTATTTATTTTTTGGAGGGGATTCCTAAATTCTAGTTATATATAGACACTATTATTAAAAATTAAGTCTGAAGGGTGAATTAAGAAAGTAATTAGCAGGTGGAGATACTTAAAATAAGATGAATTATTAATTTTTGGGGCGGATTCCTAACGGGGTTATTTATAAAAAAATAAATTTTCTTATATGCACTTATTCTTAATATTTAAAAAAGTAATTGCCAGGTGAAGATGCTTTAGATAAAATTAATTATATATTTTTGGGGAGAATATCTAACTTAATTTAAGTCTGAAAGTCATATAAAAAAGAAATTAGCAGGTCGAGATACTTCGAATAACTTCATGTTATAAATAAAGATTAATATCCTCTTATATGCGCATATTTTTAATATGCAATTTATAAAAACTTAATTATATTAAATGAAATGTAAATACGT
>NC_090731.1:19865444-19867944 GCF_036898095.1 Palaemon carinicauda | reverse complement strand
TTCAAACAAACAGAACAGACTATTTGAAAGAGTTTAATTTCAAGAATGCTAACAGGAAAATAGTTACAGTTTTGCTTCAAAAGTCTCCTTGTTTTGGGCAAATTGGAACGTAAACTGATTGATGATATGAATAAAGGCGGGTTTACAGGATCAAACGGTTCATCGAACCCGGTTAACGAACTTGCTTGTCGAACAGTTCGAAGAAGTGAAGTCATTCACAAATGCATAAGGTCTGTGGACAATGAAGCCCCGCCCGCAAAAGTCAAGCGAGAACAGACTTTTCTTCGAAATTTTCGACAAGTGTGTTCGACAACCGAATACCCCGTTCACACGTTCGAATATCACTTCAAACATTTGTCCGTCGAGCCACGTTCGACAAACCGTTCGACCGTGTAAAACCCACCCAAGAGGTGACTGGTAAAACACAGGAATATACGCTACCAAGGTCAAAGCGATGTCAGGCAGGGCAGCCGATCCGGACTACGCTCTACCCCAAAGCCAAAGCAGTCCTTTAAAAAGAAGGCAACATTATACAAAATACACTGTAATAGAACAGGCAAGAGTGAAGCATCTGTTCTCTCCGAGTCCTTTTTATTACCTCAGCGGATGTCGGCAGCCCTTCACAGCTGGGTGGACTGGGGAAGGTTATCCCTGGAGAAAAATCTTTGACCCTCAAATCACGAATTAAGTTCTCTGGCACTCAGTCTCCGTATAGAAAATATTTCTGGATTTTTCTGCCTAATGAAATGGAAATAAAGGCTACAAACTTAGCAGAGAGTATTGCAATAAGGGCTAATGCTGAAGAATATAATTTACATAAAAAGTTTTTTCTCTCTCTCTCTCTCTCTCTCTCTCTCTCTCTCTCTCTCTCTCTCGTCTCTCTCTCTCTCTCTCTCTCTCCTTATTTTGAGAATGCAAATGTATTTGCTCTTTTTCATACTATATCTAAAATATTTCCATTTTAGGTGGAAATTGTCGTTTACATAAGAAGTCTCTCTCTCTCTCTCTCTCTCTCTCTCTCTCTCTCTCTCTCTCTCTCTCTCTCTCTCTCTCTCTCTCTCTTTATTTGAAGAATTCCAATTTACTTACTCTTTTTCTTACTATCTACGATATTTTCCTTGCATGTGAAATATATTTCCCTTCAATTTGTAGTGACATAACACCGAAATTTTGTATAGCAATATATTTTTTTTTTCTTTGTAAAAGAACTGTCCTGGCAACAAGGAGATAGTGCAGTGCTAACTTTAATAATAATAACTCATATTTATTGGTCATGGGAACACATTTCCTAAAAAGAAAAAAAATATAATTTTCCTGCTCGAAAATACGTAATTTCCTCCATTGATGGGAAATCTATTGTTTTATAGCACTCTCTCTCTCTCTCTCTCTCTCTCTCTCTCTCCTCTCTCTCTCTCTCTCTCTCTCTCTCTCTCTCTCTCTCTCTCTGTATATATATATATATATATATAATATATATATATATATATATATATATACTATATATATACATATATACATATATATACATATATATATATATATATATATATACATATATATATATATATATATATATATATATATATATATATATTCATATATATATATTATATATATATATATATTTATATATATATATATATATATATATATATATATATATATATATATATAAATATACATATATATATAAATATATATATATATACATATATTATATATATATTATATATATATATATTTATATATATATATATATATATATATAAATATATATATATATATATATATATATATATAGATATATATATATATATATATATATATATAACGGAATGAAATCAGGCTTTACATGTAATGACTGAACATTAAAGGCATTACACGAATCAACTAATTCACTTAATCGGTTCATGAAATGAGTAAAATATCTGTGCATTTCGTTAAATGCCTAGATAATTAGTTCAAATTTGTTCAAACACTGCTCTCTGTTTTTAACGTTGATACTGTTCTTAAAACATTTTATTTAATTGTTCATTACTTCTCATATAGTTTATCCATATCCATATTTCCTATCCTAATTGGACTATTTTTCCCTGTTGGAGCCCTTGGGCTTGTTGCATCCTGCTCTTCCAACTAGGGTTGTAGCTTAGCTAGTAATAATAATAATAATAATAATAATAATAATAATAATAATAATGATTATTATTATTATTATTATTATATAATAATAATAATAATAATAATAATAATAATAATAATAATGATAATAATAATGATAATAATAATAACAATAATTATGATAATAATAATAATAATGATTATTATCAATATTTTACTTATTATTTATTATTATTTATTATTATTATTATTATTATTATTATTATTGTTATTATTATTATTATTATTAGTAGTAGTAGTAGTAGTAGTAGTAGTAGTAGTAGTAATAGTAGCAGTAGTAGTAGTAGTAGTAGTAATAATATCATTATTATTATCATTATTA
>NC_090731.1:19853151-19855651 GCF_036898095.1 Palaemon carinicauda | reverse complement strand
GTGTGTATGTGTGTGTGTACATAGATAGATTTATATAAAAATTGTATGCATATAAAACATAGTATAGGTAACTCATATATATATATATATATGTATATATATATATATATATATATATATATATATATATATATATATATATATATATATATATATATATATACATATATATGTAAATATACATATATATACATATATATATATATATATATATATATATATATATATATATATATATATATATATATATATATATATATATATATATATATATATATATATATATATATATATATATATATATGTGTGTGTGTGTGTGTGTGTGTGTGTGTGTGCGTGTGAGTGTGTGTATACATAGATAGATTTATATAAAATTGTATGCATATAAAATATACTACAGTTAACTCAGATGGTAAAGATATTTGGAACTACATCTTTTTCCAAGAATTCCTATAAGGCTCAATGTTTTCACTTTCCGGTATGAAGCGCGATTACTCGGGAGAGAGATAGGTCTAGCATCCCTTGGGTTTCTAGATATCAAAAGGCTTAATGTATTTGGCTTTTATTAATCAATATATTGTTCTATGACCCGGTGATACTATTGCCATTACATGATAATGATATTCGTTATTTGGTGTCTATTGTTTTGTTTTGTTATTTTACGTAGATTTTTTTGTTCAGACAAAATTGTAATTATGCATTTGGTCAAGTCTGTTTACAGTTAGAAGTAAACGAATTCAAAATCGAGGCTGATCTTACTCGTCAATGAACTTTTTGACCAACTCGGTAAAATCTAAAAATTATCTTATATTTTATCACATACTTTTTTTTACCCAGAATTGTATAGGACTCAACAGCTGCACATCACAGTTCCCTAGTAATTAAGTATCCTTAACCTCTAGTGTATCGTGCACATTAGGGACATAAAATCATAATTTCAGTAAGTTTCTTGATTCTGTTTTCTAACTTTTTCTGGCCTATCTTCAGTTCTTGCTTCTTAGTATTCAAGAATTAAACACTGTTTTACCTAAACTAATAATTTAAATTCTATCCCAAATAAACAAAATGCTTATATATATATATACATATATATATATATATATATATATATATATATATATATATATATATATATATATATATATATATATATATATATATATATATATATATATATATACATATATATATATATATATATATGTATATATATATATATATATATATGTATATATATATATATATATATATAAATATATATATGTATGTATATATATATATATATATATATATATATATATATATATATATATATATATATATATATATATATATATATATATATATAAAACTAGAAAGGCTATTGAATGCAGAGACTTCAAATGATTTTAATATCTGTTTCCCACCATAAATGAATAAAATATGATCATTTACACAGATCAATAGACACTAATCTGTTGAATACTATGATTAAGTTATGTTGCAAGAATCATAAATCCTACATTCAAATGAGATAAATCATAATACCACAAGGGCTAACATACAGATAAAGTATTCAAAACAAATACACATACTGTATATACATAGGCATAGATGAATAAATGCATCCACATGATACATAGAAATATCCTGAAATGAAATGAAAGAATTAACATAAGACAAAGGCCCAAAAGCAAAATAAATAAAAACAATGGACTTACTGAGTAAGGAAACAACCAAGATGGAAAAAACGATAAAAAATTAGGGTAGATTCAAAGTCTAATTGTTTACATGGCAGTCCGAAAACTATCTGCAAAGGTCGTTAAACAATATGTAAAGGAACTGAGGTAGTTGGGTGATATACAGTTTGAGATACTTAATGAAAGGTGATTCAAGGGAAGGTAGGAAATACCTATTAGATGAATCAGCTAATGATATAGAATTAGGATAATCAATAGGTTGATTGCATGCATAATTACGATTACTGATTGATGAAAAATCATATTAAATCAAGAATATTTAGTTTGATGCCGCCGCTCAAGAGTAAGTTGAAACAATTAATAAATGTTTCCAAATTATTATTATTATTATTATTATTATTATTATTATTATTATTATTATTATTATTATTATTATTATTATTATTATTATTATTATTATTATTATTATTATTATGATTATCCAAGCTACAACCCTAGCTGGAAAAGCAAGATGCTATAAGCCCAGGGGCTCCAACGGGGAAAAATAACCCAGTGAGCAAAGGAAATAAGGAAATAAATAAATGAAGAGAACATATTAACAATAAATCATTCTAAAATAAGTAACAACGTCAAAAGAGACATATCATATATTATATATATATATATATATATATATATATATATATATATATATATATATATATATATATATATATAAATATATATATATATATATATATATATATATATATATATATATATATATATATATATATATATATATATATATATATATACAATTAAGGACTTTATCGACTAAT
>NC_090731.1:19835651-19843151 GCF_036898095.1 Palaemon carinicauda | reverse complement strand
AAGGCTCCCTCTTCTCCAGTTTCGTAAGCGTGCCTGGCGCCAATCCTGGCGCCATCTGTATTCCTTGTAGCATACACGAGGTGCTATAGATACTGTATGTAGGGGGGGGGGGTCCTACAGCCCTTTCATAGAAAGGGAAGGGCTGGTCCATCAGGACGACATGGCATTCTCACCCAAAAATAGATTTTTCGCTTCGCTCAAAATCCGTTTTTTGGGCTCAAGCCATGTCGTCTTGATGGAAGTATACCAGAGCATTACTGTATCTGTGGATTCTCAGAACGTGCCGTACTCCCCGGAGGTAATTTTTCCCCGGTCGACTAGACCTAGAGACCTAATATGATACCGTTATACATCTTTTAACTAACCATGAACCATGTTTGAGCATCCTGCCCCCTACAGAGAAGAGTCCTACTAGACTCTGGAAGAGTCTCGAAGAGTACATATACCTATGTATGAATACCAGGCAAGCTAATATAGTGGTCTCACCCTATATTAAGTAAAGCATAGTTTGTAAAGAACCACTGCGTCAATATGAAATATCGACCAGTTCTCCGCACAATACTTGTATTGGACAAAGGTTTATATCCGCATAGGAGGAAACTTGTAAAACCGCCACCGTCCCTTTCTGGGATGGAGTCCTCCCGTTAAGGGAAAGCATAAACCAATGCAACATAGCTTGCATAAAGGAACAATTCTATTAGAATTATCCCAGATAAAGTACATAGAATGAATGCTCAATTATACCAATAAATTGACACAGGTGAAGGAGACACAAGGTTCTCAAGAACAAGTTTATTGACAAACAATAAATAGACAGGTTAACAACAATTATATATATATATATATATATATATATATATATATATATATATATATATATATATATATATATATATATATATATATATATATATATATATATATATATATATATAAGAAGAGGATAACCCCAAAACTTTAAGCATAAGTATGATAGTAAAGAGAACTTGTTTATCTGAAAGAAAAAACATTATTGCCACTTTTAAGATACCGAGGTATCAAAGTCATAAAAGTCTGTATTACAAATCAATCACATTAGCGTTAGAAAACGCTCGGCATACATGTCTGCACTTATGCTAGGTTCACCTTTGGAAATGGAACAGTCTACGTGGGCAACTCAGTGCCCTCACTTAGTTTGTAGTACCGTATGTAACTACACACTCACCCTGGAATTAATCGTCCCACTTAAAACCACTGTTCCTCGCAGAGTTAAACAGTAGGGTTAACGACGCGACCCACTGCTACCACAGATCTCTTTAGTTCCTCTACTTGCTTCGCATAGTGGCGAAAGAACCCTCTGGAAGACTTCCAGCCAGTGTATGAACGGAGATGTTCAAAATCCATACAATTAAAGAAATTTAAGGATGAGGCAACTTTCCTCAGATCGTTACCTGCGGGTGTACTGTCAGGATCCGCTCTGCGAATAAAATATGTGATTTTCGCTCTGAGTTGATTCAGAGATAAATTTGAGCCTGATGTTTCTCCCCTGAATAGTTGACCACCCTTGAAGTCTGAAGTTCTACGAAGATAGACCTTTAGGCATTCTACTGGACATAGAGATGCATCTTCTTTCAGAGGGCAGATTCTCCAGGGACCCCACCTGTTGGTGGGTAACTCATTCTTGGCGAGAAACGTAGGATCCGGAAACAGGTTCAGTTCTCCCCCATCCAGGAACTGAATACGACCTGCCTCTCTCGAGAGGGCTACAATCTCACTAACCCTGGCCCCGGACGCGAGTGCAAATAGGAAAATAACTTTTTGTGTCAAATCCTTTAACGCACACTCCTCATTGCTCAACAGAGAAGCGAAATGAAGAACTTTGTCTAAAGACCATGAAATGGGCTTTGGAGGTGTTGAAGGTCTGAGCCTAGCGCAGGCTTTCGGAACTTTATTAAAGATCTCATTACCGAGGTCGACCTGGAAGGCATATAGAATGGGTCTTGTCAAAGCAGACTTACACGCCGAAATCGTGTTAGCTGCCAACCCTTGACCATGGAGGTGGATGAAGAAAGATAAGCAGAAGTCTGTCGAGATCTCCTGCTGATTCTTCGCCTTGAAAAAGGCCACCCATTTTCTCCAAGATGACTCATATTGCCTTCTAGTAGATTTGCACTTATATTCCTCTAGGAAGTCTATGCTGGCTTTCGAAATCCCGAAACGCTTTCTCACCGCTACGGAGAGAAAATCATGAGCTGCAGGGTCCGGGTTTTCTGTAATGAAGCGCAGACAGTAGACTTCTGGACTCGCTGGGTCAGAAATGGATCTGGTAGCGGTACAAACTTCAGCTGTAGTTCCAAAGCCAGGGGGAAGCACACGCTGTTCGGCCACTTGTGGGCCACAATTACCGCTACCCCCTTGAAGGATCTCAGTTTGTTTAGGACCCTCAACAGAAGGTTGTGAGGAGGGAACAGATAAATCCTGGACCATCTGTTCCAGTCGAGGGACATCGCGTCCACTGCTTCCGCTAAGGGGTCCTCGTACGGGGAAACGTACAGGGGCAACTTCTTGTTGTCTTTCGTCGCAAAGAGGTCTATCTGCAGTTCTGGGACTTGATTCAGAATGAAGGAGAATGATCCTGCGTCTAAGGACCATTCCGACTCTATCGGTGTGAACCTGGATAGAGTGTCCGCTGTCACATTGCAGACTCCTTGAAGGTGAACTGCCGACAGGTACTTCTTCTTTTCCGCCAATCGGAAGATGGCCAACATCACCTGGTTGAGAGGTGGTGACCTCGATCCTTGTCGATTCAAGCATCTCACAACTACCTCGCTGTCCATCACCAACCTTATGTGGATCGAGTGACGCGGGGAGACTTTCTTTGAGGTAAGGAGCACTGCCATAGCTTCTAGAAAGTTTATGTGAAAGGTCTTGAATAGCTTGGACCAAGTCCCCTGGACTTTTTTCCGATGAGAGTGACCTCCCCATCCCTCCTTCGAGGCGTCTGAGTGAATCGTCACCGACGGGGGAGGTGGCTGAAGAAGAACCGACTTTTTTAGATGTCTGGCTTGGGACCAAGGCCTGAGAAGAGTACATAGCCGAAGCGGAACTGGTCTTCTCAGATATCTTCGCGCGTTTGATGCATAACTTCTTCAAACTCCGGTTGCATCCTTTAGCTGTGCTCTTAGCACTGGGTCTGTCACCGAAGCAAACTGAAGAGAGCCCAGTACCCTCTCCTGTCCGCGTCTTGATATCCTTTCGGAATCTAGAAGTCTCTTGACAGAACCCGCTATCTCCTTCCTTTTCTTCGCCGGGATGGAGAAACGGTGTGACATTAGGTCCCAGTGGATTCCCAGCCACTGGAACTTTTGAGATGGAGAAAGTCAAGACTTTTTTCTGTTGATCTTGAAGCCTAGATACTCTAGGAATTGGATCACTTGACTGGAAGCTTGCAAGCATTCTATCTCGGATGCTGACCACACCAGCCAGTCGTCCAGGTAGGCTACTACCTGAATTCCCTTTAGGCGTAATTGTTTGAGAGCTACGCTCACAAGCTTCGTGAAAATCCGTGGGGCTATATTTAGCCCGAATGGCATGGCTCTGAAGGCGTATAGCCTTCGTTGTAGCTTGAACCCTAGGTAGGGAGAGAGTCGACGGTTGATTGGAACGTGCCAATAGGCGTCTGACAAGTCTATGGAGACGGAATATGCCCTCTTGGGCAGTAAGTCCTTATGTGTTGCAGTGTTAGCATCTTGAATTTGCAATTCACTATGAACTTGTTGAGTGGCGACAAGTCCAGAATGACTCTGCGCTTTTCCGAGTCTTTCTTGGGAACACAAAACAGCCTCCCTTGGAATTTGATGGACTTCACCCTTCGGATCACTTTTTTCTCCAACAGTTCTTGAACGTACTCCTCCAGAGCGGGGGTGGAGTGTTGGAAAAACCGAGGGAACGGGGGTGGATTGCTGTACCAGCTCCAGCCCAGTCCGTTCTTGAGTAGACTGTGGGCCCAGGGATCGAAGGTCCACCGATCCCGAAAATTCTGAAGTCTCCCTCCTACTGGCATCATCTCAATTGGACTGCCGTCCTGAGGTCTTGCCTCCCTGACCGCGACCACCCCTGAATCCCCTTCCCCTTGAGGGGTGCCTAGACGAGCCTCTGGCTGCTCCTCTAGGCTTTCCTCGAAAGGAAGTAGACTGCCCTTCGAACGCTGGGGTGAATGCCGTGGACTGTGTCGACACAGCCTGGGGTACCCACTGGAATGTGGTCGGGGTTTGTGCCACCACCTGGGGCACTGAAGGCAATGGCAATTGCAGTTGCTGTTGCTGTCTAAGAGGCTTGGCTGGCCGAGACGGTAGCCTAGTCTTCATAGTCTTCCTCTTTGGTTGAGGACCCTCATCCGGGGAAGACTTTCTTTTGATAGCCAGGCCCCACTTCTGGAGAAGGTTTCTATTCTCCAAGGCGGCCTTATCAACAACTTCTTTGATCAATTCGGTAGGGAAAAGGTCTTTGCCCCAATTGTTGGAGGAGATTAGTTTCCTTGTCTCGTGCCTCACCGTAGCCGAGGTGAACACGAACTCCCTACAAGCTCTCCTCGCCCTGACGAAGCTATAAAGATCCTTCGTCACTGTGGCCAGATGAGTCTTGGCCACTACCATGAACATTTCATGGACCTTGGGGTCACTTGCCATCGTCTCAAGAGTAGTCTGAAGAGACATTGAGGCAGCCAGTCTTTCTTTTGCTCTCTCCGCAAAAGAAAGTCAGACAGCTTAGGGAGGTCCTCGCCGAACTGACGTCCGGCAATATCAGCCTCCAACTTCCCAACTGAGAAGGTAAGATGGACGTCCTTCCAGTCTTTGTGGTCCATAGGCTGGGCCAGCGACAAGGGTTTACACTCCTCCAGGGAGGGGCAAGGCTTGCCGGCCTCGACTGCTTTTAGTACAGCCGCAAACCCTTTCTGTAAAAAGGGGAAGGTTCTAGCAGGAGAGGACACAAAGGAAGGGAGCTTCTTACTCAATGCAGCTACTTTTGAGTTCGAGAAGCCCCTCTCTTTCATCGAGGATGAAAGCAAAGCTTGAGCCTTAGCATGGTCCATCACTATGACCTCCTTCGGTTCTGTCTCCTCCTTTGAAGCTGGTTCCTTCCTCAGCCGGACATAACAGTCCGGATATGACCCCTTGCTGGGCCAGAATTCCACCTCCTCTAGGGGAACTGACCCCAACTTATCCGAGATGACGATCTTTCCAGTCGTCATCGGCATGTGCTCAGCATACCTCCATGGGTTAACATCTGAGCACAAGGGAAGGTCTTTCACATTGAGCCTTTTCTGGGGCCCATGTGATGCTGCAAGGCTCTGCATCCGTAGTTCCATTGCAGCCGCCTTCTCCTGATTCTCCTTCTGCATTTGTTGGATCATTCCAACAATGGAGGAGAGGGCCTGTCCCAGCTCTACTGGGAGACCGGCCGATGTTGAGGGAATAGGCTCCGGGATCTGCAATGTCTGGGGCTTGCCCCTCCTGCCAGGAGGTCTTCCTCCAGACGCTCGTCCACATCAGACATCCTGTCATCCAACTGGATGTCTTGCAAAGCGACCGCGACTTCAGCATCCACCTGGATCTGAACTTGGGGGATCTCCTCTTGAGGCTGGGGAATCACTGCATCAGCTGATGCCTTAGGGAAAAGATACGCCCTCATCTTCTCACTTGGAAGATAAGGTCCAGAGGTGTTCATCTGGAAGCCCCTTACCCAGGTACGAAGCTTCTCCCTTGCTATATCCCTTGATTCCGCCGTCCTAGGGGAATCAAAGGCCTCAGTAATCAGGTTAGTGCACATGGTACATACCTGAGGGTCCCAATACTTGAAATCACCCTCGGAGACAGCGCATGCTGCGTGCCTCCTACAAAACTCATGTCCGCAGAGGTTCTTACTGCGGACGTTGCAGAAAACACTTCCGCACTTCGGAGGGTCCTCCTGTAAAGAGAAGAAATTTCCATGAGTATCAAGTGAACTACGTATCACTGGATATGCACAGTTTAGCATAACAATTCAGAAAGGAAAGACACACACTTGTGTTTCCTTCACAACCAATTGTTGCAGCCTTCCTGATAATAAAATCGTATGGTTAATCTCTTCTAGAATAACCAATGAAAAGTTTCCAGAGGAAACAGGTGTAGCTCACACCTAAGCAATGATTTTAAAATCCTGGATAATAGACAAGAAAGAACTCACGTTCTTATCTGTAAGGCAACAGCAAAGGGCTGTGCAAGACAACACAAAGGTGTTAGAACACACAGTGCTCTACCAAAACTTATACTATAGTTTTCTTCTTATAGTATGTGTTATACTGAAGAATACTGGTACAGTATAGAAGGTTATGTAACGGCCGGCACACACCATAACTAGCTTTAAAGTATACTACTTAATAGCTATAAGGCGGCAGAATGCTGGTTCAAATGCCTGTGCCGGCCGGCAACAGCCAATGTCGGCTACACAAGGTAGCACCCGGCTGCCGGCCACTGCTCCTAGCGACCGGCAGACAAGGGCTGACATTAGCCGGCCGGCAAAGGTAAACAACCGATGCCGGCCGGCAGCAAAAGAACCAGAGGACTACGACTGCCCGGCTGCCGGCCTCATAGGCCGGCAGCCGGGTCGGGTACAGCACTAGAAGAAAACAGAATGGATGCCGGGATAAGAGCGTAAACTACCTCTAAGCCCGGAAATCCGAAAGAGGGCATAAAAGGAAGGGGAGAATCTAATTCAGGCTTCCTGACCAATGCCGTCTGGCTCTACAGGCAGGCATGGATGAGGGACCAAGGGAGGTCCGGGTAGCACTCAAAGCAGAAGACCCTTGCCGGCCGGCAGAGTGTGCCGGCCGGCAAGGGACTGAGTCAATTCCACATCCTAACCTATCCTAGGTCCAGATGTAGAATGACGTACAGTACTGTAATGGCTAGGCCATTACGGAGATAGAGGGGGAAGGGACAAAAGAGGGTCCTACCAACCTTGCTTTAGTGAAGGATCACCCGCAGCCAAGAAAACTCATCTTAGCCTAAGGGAGATCCAAGGAGGCAGGCGAGCAATACTTTGCCAGCTCCCAAAGAACCAAAGCAAAGAAGGTGTTGCTACTCCCAGGGAAAGGATCTTATCCTCCCCCGAGAACAGCAACAAGGACTAGTCTGCTAGATCACAAAAGAAGGAATCATCTCGTACAGAAACCTTCGGTAGTGACCTAAGGAGGCTAAGCCTCCTATGTCTGTGTCAGGCCAGCGAGGGAGACTCTACCCCAAGCCAGACAAACACAGACTCAGAGTAAAAACACTGTTGTTCTGTCCCTCTCTGAAACCAGACTTACTGGAACAGGAAGGTACAGCAACACCCCAGTATAGTTTTAGCGAAAGTTAATTCAGATAAACCACTTAGGGATAAGCCAAGGCTTAAACAGAGGGAAAGGGATTGCATACCTTCTCCGAAGAAAAGAAAGCAACCGGGGAGTATGAGAAAGTATACTAAGGCTCCATAAGCAAC
>NC_090731.1:19823614-19827651 GCF_036898095.1 Palaemon carinicauda | reverse complement strand
TTAGAAGGGGCTAGCGTTCGATCCCAAGTATGAGGTAGAAATTTATTTCTATTTGAACACGATGTTGTGTTGATATTCATCCATATTGACTCATTAGGGGTAATTTGAATGAATTACTACCAATTGTGTCACGTGGTGGGCCGGGATATCGGGTAAAACTCGCTGGTAAGAGACTGATATCTCACCAGGTAAATCCTCGGACAGCTGGGTAGCGACAGGTTCCGATATCTTTTATGGCCTCTCGTGGCATGGTTGGTTTCGACCTGGCCTTTCATTAGAAGGGGCTAGCGTTCGATTCCAAGTATGAGGTAGAAATTTATTTCTATTTGAACACGATGTTGTGTTGATATCATCCATATATACGTATATTTATACACGCGCGCACACACACACACTCACACAATATATATATATATATATATATATATATATAATACATATATATATATATATATGTAGATGTATACAAAAGTATATATATATATATATATATATATATATATATATATATATATATATATATGTATATATATATATATATATATATATATATATATATATATATATATATATATATATATATATATTATAATATATATATATATATATATATATATATATATATATATATATATATATATATATATGTTTATATGTATACATATATATGTATATACAGTATATACATATATAGATATACATATAGATATATATATATATATATATATATATATATATATATATATATATATATATATATATATATATATATATATATATATATATATATATATGTATACATACATATATATATATATATATATATATATATATATATATATATATATATATATATATATATATATATATATATATATATATACGTATATATATATATATATATATATATATATATATATATATATATATATATATATATATATATATATATATATATATATATATATATATATACGTTTAAAGGCTTAAAGGTCATTTATAAATGGCAGAGGCAAGGTTCAGTGACATTGCTCTATCAAGCAGGATAATGCCCCAGAGACTAACCATATGTATAGATATGATCAACGCCCAAGCCTCCTCTCCACCTAAGTTAACACTAAGGAGGAGCAGGCAATAGCTGCTAATGACTCAGCAGAGATATTTTTAGGCTTTCCCAAAGCACCTAATCCTTACCTCACAAGGAGGGTGAGGTTACAGTGACCAAAGAAACTAACAAGTTTGAGCAGGACGTTACCAAAACGTGCCGTACATCACATATATAAACCGTTGCTCATTAAGGTTATGGAAAGATTTGGCAAGTTTGTAGGTGTTGACTTTCCTTTCCAAAATTGCTATGAAGTTTCCTTTGTAGTGTCGCAAGCAACTTCAGTAGTTACGACTTCGAGCGCATTACATCTCACCTTTAAGTGGTAATAGACTCAAGCAAGAAAAAGCTTTAGTGCTGGGGCCATGAAATGTTATGGGGAAAGGTGACAGCGTCCTGACGTGAAATAAGAAATGGCTACTAAAGTAAGCTTTTATTACATGATTCTTTGCAGAGGTGTTCTAGTGAACGAATTATGCGTTTAGCTTGTCTTCCGAAGCACTCTGAGACGAGGGGCCATCTTTGAACTCTTGCCACTGCTTTCAGGTCTTTATTTTAACATTTGGAGTATTTTTTTTTTATAATTAAATCAAATAATCCTCATAAATGAGAACCATTCTCTAATTATGAACAGGAAAAATTGGTTTTCGGAGTTTGAACAGGAAATCTATTAAGTTGTAATAATTATTAAGCTAAAAATATACGTAAACTGACCGCATACTACATTAATGAAAATAACCTATATGAATTAGATTAAATTATAGTTAAACTTTCTAAACATAAAATGTAGAATCTTTATATTTTCTATACGCAAACCACCAACAATACCAACGAAAAAAAGAAGACTGAAGTCCAGGTTATAATTTAACGTTAAAAGTCAGAGAATTTTCTGAAAATATATTTTTGGTTCGAGTTTCTATACAAATGACAAAAAAACTTCTATTCATTTACTGGAGAGAAGTATGTAGTTTTATTAAGTTTCGTTTTAAAATAAAAAAAAATACTTTGGCATGTTAGAAATATATATTTTATTTCCGTGGGCTGTTTTAACTTGTTCTTGTAGTGTTTGGGCCTTAACATGAAGTTCCAAAAATAATACTATAATCTAATTTCAATTACATTATTTGAATTGTAGAAATTATTAGCTAATCCTAGTCAAATTTGGATTATCAAAATTTAGTTTTACAAGAAAAGAACTTTCCTTTTTTTGTTTTCATAATATAAAATCTTTTTTTTTTTTTATATTTTTTATTTCCTAATTCTGACATTATAATCGAATATTCATGTTTTGATTTACTACGAAGTAATTACATTCGTTGCGCAATCTATTCATATATATCATAAAACAACATATTAGGATTTAAATGGAAACTGTCATGAATGTTCGATACATTAAAGGCAAAGATATTTTATCTTTAATTAATAATTTTTATCTGCAATCTACAATGGTATTTCAATTTATGTTATTTTTGCTAAGTATATTACTTTTACTGAAGCCTAGAGTGATTTTTTTAAAATATTATAGACGCGAAAGTGTAAAAAATGGTTTCAAAATGTTTGTTAGATATTTGGTGATTTGTAAAAAAAAAAAAAAAACTCTCTCTCTCTCTCTCTCTCTCTCTCTCTCTCTCTCTCTCCTCTCTCTCTCTCTCTCTCTCTCTCTCTCTCTCTCTCTCTCTTTCTTTCATTCCAATACACAACATCTTCTTTATGCCCTCACCTTCCTGATTATATAAGTTAAATATTATAGACGCAAAAAGTATAAAAAAAATGGTTTCAAAATGTGTATTAGATATTTGATGATTTGTAAAAAAAAAAAAAAAAAAAAAAAAAATACGTCTCAGACCCCCCCTCTCTCTCTCTCTCTCTCTCTCCTCTCTCTCTCTCTCTCTCTCTCTCTCTCTCTCTCTCTCTCTCTCTCTCTCTCTCTCTTTCTTTCAATTCCAATACACAATATCTTCTTTATGCCCTCACCTTCCTGATTATATAAGTTTTGCTTGGGACAATTGCAAATGTTATTTGTTTAACATCAGCCAAAATTTCAATCTAAAAATAGTAATGCATTTCCAGTGAAAAAGTTTTTTTCGTGACTCTACACAAAGAATAACAATGTTGTTGAACTTATTTTTAGGAGGAGACATATATATTTTACAATACTTTTATGAGAAACTATTGGCTGACCAAAACTATAAAACTGACGTTACTCATCTGTTCCTGAGAACTTTATCATTATTATTAGGAGATAAGCTATAACCCTAATTGAAATAGCAAGATGCTATAAGCCCAAGGGCTCCAATAGGGAAAAATAGTCCAGTGAGGATAGGAAATGGAGATGAAAAACAAGAAAATTAATGAACAATAAAACTGAAATATACTAAGACAAGTAACAATATTAAATTTAATCTACATTTTTTTAAAATTATTAAAAAAATGCAGATGGAGATCATAGAAAATATATTGTTATGTTTTGAGAAACTGATACAAGAAAGGCTTCCTTATATATATATATATATATATATATATATATATATATATATATATATATATATATATATATATATACATATATATATATATATATATATATATATATACATATATATATACAGAGAGAGAGAGAGAGAGAGAGAGAGAGAGAGAGAGAGAGAGAGGAGAGAGAGAGAGAGAGAGAGAGAGAGAGAGAGAGAGAGAGAGAGTATATATATATATATATATATACATATATATATATATATATATATATATATATATATATATATATATATATATATGTATATATATATATATATATATATATATATATATATATATATATATATATATATATATATATATATATATATATATATGTATATATATATATTGTATATTTATGTATATATATATATATATGTATATGTTTGTATATATATGTATATATATGTGTATATAT
>NC_090731.1:19803614-19806114 GCF_036898095.1 Palaemon carinicauda | reverse complement strand
CCCTCCTCACAACCTTCTGTTGAGGGTCCTCAACAAACTGAGATCCTTCAAGGGGGGTAGCGGCAATAGTGGCCCACAAGTGGCCGAACAGCGTGTGTTCCCCTGGCTTGGAACTACGGCTGAAGTTTGTACCGCTACCAGATCTAGTTCTGACCCAGCGAGTCCAGAAGTCGAATGTCTGGGCTTCATTACAGAAAACCCGGACCCTGCAGCTCATGATTTTCTCTCCCTAGCGGTGACAAAACGTTCGGGATTTCGAAAGCCAGCATAGACATCCTAGAGGAATATAGTGCAAATCTACTAGAAGGCAATATGAGTCATCTTGGAGAAAATGGGTGGCCTTTGTCAAGGCGAAGAATACGCAGGAGATCTCGACAGACTTCTGCTTATCTTTCTTCATCCACCTCCATGGTCAAGGTTGGCAGCTAACACGATTTCGGGCTGTAATTCTGCTTTGAGAAGACCCATTCTATATGCCTTCCAGGTCGACCTCGGTAATGAGATCTTTAATAAAGTTCCGAAAGCTGCGCTAGGCTCAGACCTTCAACACCTCCAAAGCCCATTTCATGGTCTTTAGACAAAGTTCTTCATTTCGCTTCTCTGTTGAGCAATGAGGAGTGTGCGTTAAAGGATTTGACACAAAAAGTTATTTTCCTATTTGCACTCGCGTCCGGGGCCAGGGTTAGTGAGATTGTAGCCCTCTCGAGAGAGGCAGGTCGTATTCAGTTCTTGGATGGGGAGAACTGAACCTGTTCCGGATCCTACGTTTCTCGCAAGAAAAAGTTACCCACCAACAGGTGGGGTCCCTGGAGAATCTGCCCTCTGAAAGAAGATGCATCTCTATGTAAAATGCCTAAAGGTCTATCTTCGTAGAACTTCAGACTTCAAGGGTGGTCAACTATTCAGGGGAGAAACATCAGGCTGAAATTTATCTCTGAATCAACTCAGAGCGAAAATCACATATTTTATTCGCAGAGCTGATCCTGACAGTACACCAGCAGGTCCGATCGAGGAAAGTTGCCTCATCCTTAAATTTCTTTAATTGTATGGATTTTGAACATCTCCGTTCATACACTGGCTGGAAGTCTTCCAGAGTGTCTTTCGCCACTATGCGAAGCAAGTAGAGGAACTAAAGAGATCTGTGGTAGCAGTGGGTCGCGTCGTTAACCCTACTGTTTAACTCTGCGAGGAACAGTGGTTTTAATTGGGACGATTAATTCCAGGGTGAGTGTGTAGTTACATACGGTACTACAAACTAAGTGAGGGCACTGAGTTGCTCACGTAGACTGTTCCATTTCCAAAGGTGAACCTAGCATAAGTGCAGACATGTATGCCGAGTGTTTTCTAACCTAAGTGATTGATTTGTAATACAGACTTTTATGACTTTGATACCTCGGTATCTTAAAAGTGGCAACAAGTTTTTCTTTCAGATAAACAAGTTCTGTTTACTATCATACTTATGCTTAAAGTTTTGGGGTTATCCTTCTTCTTTATATATATATATATAATATATATATATATATATATATATATAATATATATATATATATATATATATATATATTATATATATATAATTGTTGTTAACCTGTCTATTTATTGTTTGTCAATAAACTTGTTCTTGAGAGCCTTGTGTCTCTTCACCTGTGTCAATTTATTGGTATAATTGAGCATTCATTCTATGTTCTTTATCTGGGATAATTCTAATAGAATTGTTCCTTTATGCAAGCTATGTTGCATTGGTTTATGCTCTCCCTTAACGGGAGGACTCCGTCCAGAAAGGGACGGTGGCGGTTTTACAAGTTTCCTCCTATGCGGATATAAACCTTTGTCCAATACAAGTATTGTGCGGAGAACTGGTCGATATTTCATATTGACGCAGTGGTTCTTCACAAACTATGCTTTACTTAATATAGGGTGAGACCACTATATTAGCTTGCCTGGTATTCATACATAGGTATATGTACTCTTCGAGACTTTTCCAGAGTCTAGTAGGACTCTTCCCTGTAGGGGCAGAAGCTCTAACATGGTTTATGTTAGTTGAAAAGATGTATAACGGTAACATCTTAGGTCTCTAGTCTAGTCGACCATGGAAAAATTACCTCCGGGAGTACGGCACGTTCTGAGAAACCTCAGATACAGTAATGCTCTGGTATACTTCCATCAGGACGACATGGCTTGAGCCCAAAAAACGGATTTTGAGCGAAGCGAAAAATCTATTTTTGGTGAGATGGCCATGTCGTCCTGATGGACCAGCCCTTCCTTCTATGAAAGGGCTGTAGGACCTTCCCTACATACAGTATCTATAGCACCTCGTGTACGCTACAAGGAATACAGATGGCGCCAGGATTGGCGCCAGGCACGCTTACGAAACTGGAGAAGAGGGAGCCTTGGGAGCAGCACCCCTTTTTCTTTCCCGTTGTGTTTCTTGACAATTGACCCCTCGATACGTAATCTTGTTTGGGGTGAGATTGCCATGTGGCGTGTCAAGAATATCCTG
>NC_090731.1:19785155-19790155 GCF_036898095.1 Palaemon carinicauda | reverse complement strand
TGCTACTTTGAATTCATAGATCAATCCAATGGCTTCTCCTTCAAGTCCAGATACTTTCTTATTATTTTCAAACCTTGAATTAAAAACGATTGTTTCAATTCAGTTGGTTTGCCTTTGAGATAGTGTTAATAAAGTATTTACGTATAGAGCAATAGAGTAGGTGCTTATTAGAATGTAAAATTAAACCTAAAATGTATATTATCCTCTAGATGAAAATGTTACTTTGATTTGATTAAAAGAATATATATTTCCATTAGACGATTTCTTTAACGAGACAACGTATCAGGCTTCCCTTTTCTCAAAAACGAAGTGAAATGGATAAGAAGTTGAGGATAATAAATATGACCTTTTGAACTTTCTTTAGCTGATATATTTTCATTTGTGTCGTCTTGTGCTCTTAGTTTTTCCTTTTGTTAATATATTGTTTCTTTAAGTGGAATTGAACGATAAAGGAAAATTATGGATCCGAGTACCTTACAGTAGGTTGACACAAATTCATTTTTCAAGCTGATGTTTATATGTGTAATCCTTCGAGTCAATGACAAAAGGGGATATATTATGTAAGTCATAAGTGAAAAAATATCTATAACCACCTATAATTTGGGTACGCCCTTTTAACCAGTGAAAATTAATTTAGAAATTAAAATTAGCAACATTTTTAAGATATGATTTGAAGAAAATTTGCAAATATATGGACTTGAATTATGTAGAGACATTCTTACCTCTGCATTTACCTAGAAACCAGTATATGTATTATAAAATTAATATTTATATATTAAGCGAAATTAGTAGGCATGCATAAGACCATAATTATATACTTCTAGGAAAAATCGCAAATATCTTGGTTATAAGGTAGAGACAGAGCAAAGTTTGTATGATAACATAGTTTATAGCAAATTATTTAGGAACAATAAACACTACAGCGGCGTCAATGACCTTAGATGTCAGGATGCCAGAAAACTTTCAATCAATCAATCAATAAACACTACAGCTTTATGTTGTTGTAGATGCGTAAAATCAAACAGAAGGTATGAATGTTGCAGAGATTATGGTGGCTCAAGTATTGGTAAAAGAATCAAGAAGAGAATAAGTAGGAAATCTATCTGAGGAATTTTTTCCCCTTTTTATTTTGAAGAAGAAACTATATAGTTACTGGAAGACTTTAGCAATATCGGCTAAGGTTTTTTTTTTTTTTTTCAAATGCGGGGGGGGGGGGGGGAGCTAGTGTGCGTGAAGCTGACAGAATCAAAGCCGTGGTGGTGAAACATGGCATGGAATGTTTATATGATTTTTCAGTTCTTGGAAATAAAAAAAAAAAAAAGACCAAGAAAGTTACGTGGGGAGTTAAGTTATATAAAAAAAGATGTTTTTACTCAGCTTATATTATTGCCTTCCCAGAAGAGTTTCTTCATGTTTGAATGTGGATTACATACTTTAATTCTGTTTAACATCTCCATAATATATTGCTATCGGAAATGTGAACTCCTAACACGGATACGTTTAAACTGTCTAGTATTATACAATGTTATTTTACACTATTGTTCTGCAGATTATCTCTGCTACTAACTGCCGTCTATTTTGGTGTCAAAGTTTGATCCTCTTCTACGGAATGTTGAATAAGCATTATTCTAGCTTAGCTTTTAATTCCATTCACAATAATCTGTTTAGTTCTATACCTTCATCCATTTCGCAGAATAGATAGATGGATTCTCATTCTGTGAAACGAAAGCCAATTTGCCCCAATCATACTGAGCCGGACATTCATAACAGCCTTTTCGACCCTAATTTCACAACATTAAAAGCGTTTGTGGCCGTAATTGTATAAAGTTGCTAGATTCTTTCTGGTATATAATTATTCATCTAAAAATGTATAATTGATCTTTTTTTATTTTGGTACTTGGAATACATTTTGCATGGATTTAAAAAAAAAATAAAAACTTTATTTATTTTTACTATAGGGGGAACGTTGTTGAGGTACTCCTCAATGATTTCTATTTGTTATATAGCTGTGTATGTATTTCCATTGGGGCTCCTCTAGGTCATGTCGCTAATATTTGTTATAAGGATCACATAGGATATAAGAGCCTAGCTCTTTCTTGTGCTATCCTTAGTTGTATTTTGCATGTCATAGTGTAGACTCTGTATTCTTGGTTTTAACCATGATTCATATATCTATTGCATTTGGATCTACCATGATTAAGATAACTACTGTATTTCCATCTACCATGATTCATATAACTACTGTAATTCGATCTACCATGATTGATAAACTACTGCATTTTAATCTTAGTGCTTTGTATATATGACCATGTAATTTGTGCAATTGTATGATTAAAATCATCTATTTATATAGCACTGTAGTTAGTTTTGTTTTACTCCGAAAGGAAAAATATTTTCCATAAAAAAAACATGATAAAAAAACAAAAACTAACTTCATTTTATGATGGAAGCTTTTTACCATTATGATGATTTATGTCATCAAGATTTTTATTTGACAAGTTGTCCTTAACAACGGTTGAGACAAGGATAAAGAAATTATTTGCGAAATATAATACTGAAATTCAGATAACTAAATTGAATAATTAAAATAGATAATTTCGATTGAGTTTCGTGTCTATACAAGAGCTTCATCTTAGCTACTGCTAATAATGTTATTGAACGTCACTCTTCCGTATATGAGAGAGAGAGAGAGAGAGAGAGAGAGAGAGAGAGAGAGAGAGAGAGAGAGAGAGAGAGAGAGAGAGTTCCGTTTCTAGACAACAGCGTTATCTTAGGTACTGCTAATAAAGTTATTGAACGTCACTCTTCCGTATGTGAGAGAGAGAGAGAGAGAGAGAGAGAGAGAGAGAGAGAGAGAGAGAGAGAGAGAGAGAGAGAGAGAGAGAGAGTTCCGTTTCTAGACAACAGCGTTGTCTTAGCTATTGCTAATAAAGTTACTGAACGTCACACTCCTCTGTATGAGAGAGTCAAAAACCTTTATTCCATTATAAAATGGTTATTCTGTTACTAGAGAGAGAGAGAGAGAGAGAGAGAGAGAGAGAGAGAGAGAGAGAGAACGGGCTAATGATATTGATACAAGTACAACCATAAAACTTTTCTTCCGTGTTGAAACTGACAAATAATCCCACTTTGTTGAAAGTTTCTACGAGAACAGATGGCTGTAGTCCCACGGCACTGAAAAGGTTTCTGTGGATGGGTGAAACAACTGGATTGTTTGATGTAGGAATAAACATTCTGGGACTTACTATTCTACAAAACAACAATTTAAGGAATTTCAACTTACGTGAAGTCTCTGGCGAATTAATGAATACCATGTCGCTTTTTTTGACATTTTCGGATTATATTAATTTTCTATTATATAGAATTTCTGTTCGCAATTTATAAGACTATTTAAAGAATAAGTAAAAGACGATTTCTGGTCAAAGCTTAAGAAATAATACGAGGTATTTCTACAAAAAGTACCTAAGGCTATGCAATAAGCACCCACTTGACATTCGAAAGACTGACGATATTCAGGATTTCATAAGGAATCTGAAGACTTTCTTGTTCTCTAGGTGCATTGATAGTGTAGATATGACAATAAACGAGCAATATGCGGTGACAAGTGTTGAATTCTTTCGAATGAACATGATAATATGGAGGTCTTGTAGAGAGTAGGGTTCCCCTGCTGTATAGGAACAGAAAAGCAGCCATTACACTAAAGTAAAGTAAAAAAGAAAAATGTAACTCATATCTTTGTTTCCCCATTTAACAGAATTATAGGCATCAAATAAGATAAAATTAGGATAAGTTTAGTGTTCAAATATTTGAGATCATTTTTGGCTAAAAGTATTTTACTTATTCTTGTGTTCAGATTCTTTTAAAGTTTAACATAATTATTATGATGGTATCGTACAGTTTATGGTCTTTTGTGAAACGGTACTGTATATACATGACTAAACAATATTTTAATGGTTTGTGAGATAAATACACTGATATCTCACAAAATGTGTATTAGGTTTCAATGAGAGAGAGAGAGAGAGAGAGAGAGAGAGAGAGAGAGAGAGAGAGAGAGAGAGAGAGAGAGAGAGGGTCGATAGGCTACCTGATTATATGTATGTTTATATATATATATATATATATATATACATATATATATATATATATATATATATATATATATATATATATATATGAATAAATATATATGTATAAATATATATGTATATATATATATATATATATATATGAATAAATATATATGTATAAATATATATGTATATATATATATATATGTATATATATATATATATATTATATATATATATATATATATATTATATATAATATATATATATATATATATATTATATTGATATATTTATATATATATATTAAATATACATATATATATATATATATTTATATATATATATATATATATATATATATATATATATATATATATATTTAAACACACACACACATTTATAATATATATATATGTGTGTGTGTGTGTGTGTGTGTGTGAATATATAATATATATATATATATATATACAAATATATATAATATATATATATTATATATATACACATGTATATCCCCTGTATATACAGACTCCCGGACTAGCAAATTTTTTATCCAGATACCATGAGAGAGCCAATAAATATGCTTTCTAAAACGAGAGAGAGAGAGAGAGAGAGAGAGAGAGAGAGAGAGAGAGAGAGAGAGTTCTGAGATAAATGCTATCCTTTAGTATTAGCTATATTGCAATACTGTTGACTCAGTTTTTAGAGATTATTTTCCATTTAATCTCGCAACAAAGATCAGAAATTTCCAAGATATAATGGCCGAGTGCCAGAGAAGATATTCCAGGGATAGCATTCCCCATTCTACCCAGCTGTCAGGAGCCACCGACATCTGGTGAGGTAAAAAAAAAAGGAGGCGAGTGGATCTATCCTAATAAGCCATTCAATGCTTTCTGAGAATGAAGAACGCTGTAATCATACAAGAAGTAA
>NC_090731.1:19767655-19780155 GCF_036898095.1 Palaemon carinicauda | reverse complement strand
TCTGGCCGGGTGGTGATTCGAACCACCACCAGTACGGCTAGAAACTATGCTTGGCAGGGACCCTACCGACTCAGCTATCAAGAGAGACTAAAAGTTTATGACAAGTCCCCCTACATATTCCTGTCGAATTCAGGATTCTGTTCATAGACTTGAAATAGACCCATCTCCACCATGATAGCTGAATCGTGAGTTTGCAACACGTGGTTATTTTTTAATCAACATATATCACAAGCACACGTGATTTTAATTAATGTAAATATCACCCACGAAATGCATTTAATACCGAATTCTATCTTGGGAAATACATATCCACTTGGAATTCATTTTATGGTAACAGCTTCTGGCCGGGTGGTGATTCGAACCACCACCAGTACGGCTAGAAACTATGCTTGGCAGGGACCCTACCGACTCAGCTATCAAGAGAGACTAAAAGTTTATGACTAATAGTTTCTAGCCGTACTGGTGGTGGTTCGAATCACCACCCGGCCAGAAGCTGTTACCATAAAATGAATTCCAAGTGGATATGTATTTCCCAAGATAGAATTCGGTATTAAATGCATTTCGTGGGTGATATTTACATTAATTAAAATCACGTGTGCTTGTGATATATGTTCATTAAAAAATAACCACGTGTTGCAAACTCACGATTCAGCTATCATGGTGGAGATGGGTCTATTTCAAGTCTATGAACAGAATCCTGAATTCGACAGGAATATATAGGGGGACTTGTCATAAACTTTTAGTCTCTCTTGATAGCTGAGTCGGTAGGGTCCCTGCCAAGCATAGTTTCTAGCCGTACTGGTGGTGGTTCGAATCACCACCCGGCCAGAAGCTGTTACCATAAAATGAATTCTAAGTGGATATGTATTTCCCAAGATAGAATTCGGTATTAAATGCATTTCGTGGGTGATATTTACATTAATTAAAATCACGTGTGCTTGTGATATATGTTCATTAAAAAATAACCACGTGTTGCAAACTCACGATTCAGCTATCATGGTGGAGATGGGTCTATTTCAAGTCTATGAACAGAATCCTGAATTCGACAGGAATATGTAGGGGGACTTGTCATAAACTTTTAGTCTCTCTTGATAGCTGAGTCGGTAGGGTCCCTGCCAAGCATAGTTTCTAGCCGTACTGGTGGTGGTTCGAATCACCACCCGGCCAGAAGCTGTTACCATAAAATGAATTCCAAGTGGATATGTATTTCCCAAGATAGAATTCGGTATTAAATGCATTTCGTGGGTGATATTTACATTAATTAAAATCACGTGTGCTTGTGATATATGTTCATTAAAAAATAACCACGTGTTGCAAACTCACGATTCAGCTATCATGGTGGAGATGGGTCTATTTCAAGTCTATGAACAGAATCCTGAATTCGACAGGAATATGTAGGGGGACTTGTCATAAACTTTTAGTCTCTCTTGATAGCTGAGTCGGTAGGGTCCCTGCCAAGCATAGTTTCTAGCCGTACTGGTGGTGGTTCGAATCACCACCCGGCCAGAAGCTGTTACCATAAAATGAATTCCAAGTGGATATGTATTTCCCAAGATAGAATTCGGTATTAAATGCATTTCGTGGGTGATATTTACATTAATTAAAATCACGTGTGCTTGTGATATATGTTGATTAAAAAATAACCACGTGTTGCAAACTCACGATTCAGCTATCATGGTGGAGATGGGTCTATTTCAAGTCTATGAACAGAATCCTGAATTCGACAGGAATATGTAGGGGGACTTGTCATAAACTTTTAGTCTCTCTTGATAGCTGAGTCGGTAGGGTCCCTGCCAAGCATAGTTTCTAGCCGTACTGGTGGTGGTTCGAATCACCACCCGGCCAGAAGCTGTTACCATAAAATGAATTCCAAGTGGATATGTATTTCCCAAGATAGAATTCGGTATTAAATGCATTTCGTGGGTGATATTTACATTAATTAAAATCACGTGTGCTTGTGATATATGTTCATTAAAAAATAACCACGTGTTGCAAACTCACGATTCAGCTATCATGGTGGAGATGGGTCTATTTCAAGTCTATGAACAGAATCCTGAATTCGACAGGAATATGTAGGGGGACTTGTCATAAACTTTTAGTCTCTCTTGATAGCTGAGTCGGTAGGGTCCCTGCCAAGCATAGTTTCTAGCCGTACTGGTGGTGGTTCGAATCACCACCCGGCCAGAAGCTGTTACCATAAAATGAATTCCAAGTGGATATGTATTTCCCAAGATAGAATTCGGTATTAAATGCATTTCGTGGGTGATATTTACATTAATTAAAATCACGTGTGCTTGTGATATATGTTCATTAAAAAATAACCACGTGTTGCAAACTCACGATTCAGCTATCATGGTGGAGATGGGTCTATTTCAAGTCTATGAACAGAATCCTGAATTCGACAGGAATATGTAGGGGGACTTGTCATAAACTTTTAGTCTCTCTTGATAGCTGAGTCGGTAGGGTCCCTGCCAAGCATAGTTTCTAGCCGTACTGGTGGTGGTTCGAATCACCACCCGGCCAGAAGCTGTTACCATAAAATGAATTCCAAGTGGATATGTATTTCCCAAGATAGAATTCGGTATTAAATGCATTTCGTGGGTGATATTTACATTAATTAAAATCACGTGTGCTTGTGATATATGTTCATTAAAAAATAACCACGTGTTGCAAACTCACGATTCAGCTATCATGGTGGAGATGGGTCTATTTCAAGTCTATGAACAGAATCCTGAATTCGACAGGAATATGTAGGGGGACTTGTCATAAACTTTTAGTCTCTCTTGATAGCTGAGTCGGTAGGGTCCCTGCCAAGCATAGTTTCTAGCCGTACTGGTGGTGGTTCGAATCACCACCCGGCCAGAAGCTGTTACCATAAAATGAATTCCAAGTGGATATGTATTTCCCAAGATAGAATTCGGTATTAAATGCATTTCGTGGGTGATATTTACATTAATTAAAATCACGTGTGCTTGTGATATATGTTCATTAAAAAAAAATAACCACGTGTTGCAAACTCACGATTCAGCTATCATGGTGGAGATGGGTCTATTTCAAGTCTATGAACAGAATCCTGAATTCGACAGGAATATGTAGGGGGACTTGTCATAAACTTTTAGTCTCTCTTGATAGCTGAGTCGGTAGGGTCCCTGCCAAGCATAGTTTCTAGCCGTACTGGTGGTGGTTCGAATCACCACCCGGCCAGAAGCTGTTACCATAAAATGAATTCCAAGTGGATATGTATTTCCCAAGATAGAATTCGGTATTAAATGCATTTCGTGGGTGATATTTACATTAATTAAAATCACGTGTGCTTGTGATATATGTTGATTAAAAAATAACCACGTGTTGCAAACTCACGATTCAGCTATCATGGTGGAGATGGGTCTATTTCAAGTCTATGAACAGAATCCTGAATTCGACAGGAATATGTAGGGGGACTTGTCATAAACTTTTAGTCTCTCTTGATAGCTGAGTCGGTAGGGTCCCTGCCAAGCATAGTTTCTAGCCGTACTGGTGGTGGTTCGAATCACCACCCGGCCAGAAGCTGTTACCATAAAATGAATTCCAAGTGGATATGTATTTCCCAAGATAGAATTCGGTATTAAATGCATTTCGTGGGTGATATTTACATTAATTAAAATCACGTGTGCTTGTGATATATGTTCATTAAAAAAAAATAACCACGTGTTGCAAACTCACGATTCAGCTATCATGGTGGAGATGGGTCTATTTCAAGTCTATGAACAGAATCCTGAATTCGACAGGAATATGTAGGGGGACTTGTCATAAACTTTTAGTCTCTCTTGATAGCTGAGTCGGTAGGGTCCCTGCCAAGCATAGTTTCTAGCCGTACTGGTGGTGGTTCGAATCACCACCCGGCCAGAAGCTGTTACCATAAAATGAATTCCAAGTGGATATGTATTTCCCAAGATAGAATTCGGTATTAAATGCATTTCCTGGGTGATATTTACATTAATTAAAATCACGTGTGCTTGTGATATATGTTCATTAAAAAATAACCACGTGTTGCAAACTCACGCTTCAGCTATCATGGTGGAGATGGGTCTATTTCAAGTCTATGAACAGAATCCTGAATTCGACAGGAATATGTAGGGGGACTTGTCATAAACTTTTAGTCTCTCTTGATAGCTGAGTCGGTAGGGTCCCTGCCAAGCATAGTTTCTAGCCGTACTGGTGGTGGTTCGAATCACCACCCGGCCAGAAGCTGTTACCATAAAATGAATTCCAAGTGGATATGTATTTCCCAAGATAGAATTCGGTATTAAATGCATTTCGTGAGTGATATTTACATTAATTAAAATCACGTGTGCTTGTGATATATGTTCATTAAAAAATAACCACGTGTTGCAAACTCACGATTCAGCTATCATGGTGGAGATGGGTCTATTTCAAGTCTATGAACAGAATCCTGAATTCGACAGGAATATGTAGGGGGACTTGTCATAAACTTTTAGTCTCTCTTGATAGCTGAGTCGGTAGGGTCCCTGCCAAGCATAGTTTCTAGCCGTACTGGTGGTGGTTCGAATCACCACCCGGCCAGAAGCTGTTACCATAAAATGAATTCCAAGTGGATATGTATTTCCCAAGATAGAATTCGGTATTAAATGCATTTCGTGGGTGATATTTACATTAATTAAAATCACGTGTGCTTGTGATATATGTTCATTAAAAAATAACCACGTGTTGCAAACTCACGATTCAGCTATCATGGTGGAGATGGGTCTATTTCAAGTCTATGAACAGAATCCTGAATTCGACAGGAATATGTAGGGGGACTTGTCATAAACTTTTAGTCTCTCTTGATAGCTGAGTCGGTAGGGTCCCTGCCAAGCATAGTTTCTAGCCGTACTGGTGGTGGTTCGAATCACCACCCGGCCAGAAGCTGTTACCATAAAATGAATTCCAAGTGGATATGTATTTCCCAAGATAGAATTCGGTATTAAATGCATTTCGTGGGTGATATTTACATTAATTAAAATCACGTGTGCTTGTGATATATGTTGATTAAAAAATAACCACGTGTTGCAAACTCACGATTCAGCTATCATGGTGGAGATGGGTCTATTTCAAGTCTATGAACAGAATCCTGAATTCGACAGGAATATGTAGGGGGACTTGTCATAAACTTTTAGTCTCTCTTGATAGCTGAGTCGGTAGGGTCCCTGCCAAGCATAGTTTCTAGCCGTACTGGTGGTGGTTCGAATCACCACCCGGCCAGAAGCTGTTACCATAAAATGAATTCCAAGTGGATATGTATTTCCCAAGATAGAATTCGGTATTAAATGCATTTCGTGGGTGATATTTACATTAATTAAAATCACGTGTGCTTGTGGTATATGTTCATTAAAAAATAACCACGTGTTGCAAACTCACGATTCAGCTATCATGGTGGAGATGGGTCTATTTCAAGTCTATGAACAGAATCCTGAATTCGACAGGAATATGTAGGGGGACTTGTCATAAACTTTTAGTCTCTCTTGATAGCTGAGTCGGTAGGGTCCCTGCCAAGCATAGTTTCTAGCCGTACTGGTGGTGGTTCAAATCACCACCCGACCAGAAGCTGTTACCATAAAATGAATTCCAAGTGGATATCTATTTCCCAAGATAGAATTCGGTATTAAATGCATTTCGTGAGTGATATTTACATTAATTAAAATCACGTGTGCTTGTGATATATGTTCATTAAAAAATAACCACGTGTTGCAAACTCACGATTCAGCTATCATGGTGGAGATGGGTCTATTTCAAGTCTATGAACAGAATCCTGAATTCGACAGGAATATGTAGGGGGACTTGTCATAAACTTTTAGTCTCTCTTGATAGCTGAGTCGGTAGGGTCCCTGCCAAGCATAGTTTCTAGCCGTACTGGTGGTGGTTCGAATCACCACCCGGCCAGAAGCTGTTACCATAAAATGAATTCCAAGTGGATATGTATTTCCCAAGATAGAATTCGGTATTAAATGCATTTCGTGGGTGATATTTACATTAATTAAAATCACGTGTGCTTGTGATATATGTTGATTAAGAAATAACCACGTGTTGCAAACTCACGATTCAGCTATCATGGTGGAGATGGGTCTATTTCAAGTCTATGAACAGAATCCTGAATTCGACAGGAATATGTAGGGGGACTTGTCATAAACTTTTAGTCTCTCTTGATAGCTGAGTCGGTAGGGTCCCTGCCAAGCATAGTTTCTAGCCGTACTGGTGGTGGTTCGAATCACCACCCGGCCAGAAGCTGTTACCATAAAATGAATTCCAAGTGGATATGTATTTCCCAAGATAGAATTCGGTATTAAATGCATTTCGTGGGTGATATTTACATTAATTAAAATCACGTGTGCTTGTGATATATGTTCATTAAAAAATAACCACGTGTTGCAAACTCACGATTCAGCTATCATGGTGGAGATGGGTCTATTTCAAGTCTATGAACAGAATCCTGAATTCGACAGGAATATGTAGGGGGACTTGTCATAAACTTTTAGTCTCTCTTGATAGCTGAGTCGGTAGGGTCCCTGCCAAGCATAGTTTCTAGCTGTACTGGTGGTGGTTCGAATCACCACCCGGCCAGAAGCTGTTACCATAAAATGAATTCCAAGTGGATATGTATTTCCCAAGATAGAATTCGGTATTAAATGCATTTCGTGGGTGATATTTACATTAATTAAAATCACGTGTGCTTGTGATATATGTTCATTAAAAAATAACCACGTGTTGCAAACTCACGATTCAGCTATCATGGTGGAGATGGGTCTATTTCAAGTCTATGAACAGAATCCTGAATTCGACAGGAATATGTAGGGGGACTTGTCATAAACTTTTAGTCTCTCTTGATAGCTGAGTCGGTAGGGTCCCTGCCAAGCATAGTTTCTAGCCGTACTGGTGGTGGTTCGAATCACCACCCGGCCAGAAGCTGTTACCATAAAATGAATTCCAAGTGGATATGTATTTCCCAAGATAGAATTCGGTATTAAATGCATTTCGTGGGTGATATTTACATTAATTAAAATCACGTGTGCTTGTGATATATGTTCATTAAAAAAAAATAACCACGTGTTGCAAACTCACGATTCAGCTATCATGGTGAAGATGGGTCTATTTCAAGTCTATGAACAGAATCCTGAATTCGACAGGAATATGTAGGGGGTCTTGTCATAAACTTTTAGTCTCTCTTGATAGCTGAGTCGGTAGGGTCCCTGCCAAGCATAGTTTCTAGCCGTACTGGTGGTGGTTCGAATCACCACCCGGCCAGAAGCTGTTACCATAAAATGAATTCCAAGTGGATATGTATTTCCCAAGATAGAATTCGGTATTAAATGCATTTCGTGGGTGATATTTACATTAATTAAAATCACGTGTGCTTGTGATATATGTTCATTAAAAAATAACCACGTGTTGCAAACTCACGATTCAGCTATCATGGTGGAGATGGGTCTATTTCAAGTCTATGAACAGAATCCTGAATTCGACAGGAATATGTAGGGGGACTTGTCATAAACTTTTAGTCTCTCTTGATAGCTGAGTCGGTAGGGTCCCTGCCAAGCATAGTTTCTAGCCGTACTGGTGGTGGTTCGAATCACCACCCGGCCAGAAGCTGTTACCATAAAATGAATTCCAAGTGGATATGTATTTCCCAAGATAGAATTCGGTATTAAATGCATTTCGTGGGTGATATTTACATTAATTAAAATCACGTGTGCTTGTGATATATGTTCATTAAAAAAAAATAACCACGTGTTGCAAACTCACGATTCAGCTATCATGGTGGAGATGGGTCTATTTCAAGTCTATGAACAGAATCCTGAATTCGACAGGAATATGTAGGGGGACTTGTCATAAACTTTTAGTCTCTCTTGATAGCTGAGTCGGTAGGGTCCCTGCCAAGCATAGTTTCTAGCCGTACTGGTGGTGGTTCGAATCACCACCCGGCCAAAAGCTGTTACCATAAAATGAATTCCAAGTGGATATGTATTTCCCAAGATAGAATTCGGTATTAAATGCATTTCGTGGGTGATATTTACATTAATTAAAATCACGTGTGCTTGTGATATATGTTCATTAAAAAATAACCACGTGTTGCAAACTCACGCTTCAGCTATCATGGTGGAGATGGGTCTATTTCAAGTCTATGAACAGAATCCTGAATTCGACAGGAATATGTAGGGGGACTTGTCATAAACTTTTAGTCTCTCTTGATAGCTGAGTCGGTAGGGTCCCTGCCAAGCATAGTTTCTAGCCGTACTGGTGGTGGTTCGAATCACCACCCGGCCAGAAGCTGTTACCATAAAATGAATTCCAAGTGGATATGTATTTCCCAAGATAGAATTCGGTATTAAATGCATTTCGTGAGTGATATTTACATTAATTAAAATCACGTGTGCTTGTGATATATGTTCATTAAAAAATAACCACGTGTTGCAAACTCACGATTCAGCTATCATGGTGGAGATGGGTCTATTTCAAGTCTATGAACAGAATCCTGAATTCGACAGGAATATGTAGGGGGACTTGTCATAAACTTTTAGTCTCTCTTGATAGCTGAGTCGGTAGGGTCCCGGCCAAGCATAGTTTCTAGCCGTACTGGTGGTGGTTCGAATCACCACCCGGCCAGAAGCTGTTACCATAAAATGAATTCCAAGTGGATATGTATTTCCCAAGATAGAATTCGGTATTAAATGCATTTCGTGGGTGATATTTACATTAATTAAAATCACGTGTGCTTGTGATATATGTTCATTAAAAAATAACCACGTGTTGCAAACTCACGATTCAGCTATCATGGTGGAGATGGGTCTATTTCAAGTCTATGAACAGAATCCTGAATTCGACAGGAATATGTAGGGGGACTTGTCATAAACTTTTAGTCTCTCTTGATAGCTGAGTCGGTAGGGTCCCTGCCAAGCATAGTTTCTAGCCGTACTGGTGGTGGTTCGAATCACCACCCGGCCAGAAGCTGTTACCATAAAATGAATTCCAAGTGGATATGTATTTCCCAAGATAGAATTCGGTATTAAATGCATTTCGTGGGTGATATTTACATTAATTAAAATCACGTGTGCTTGTGATATATGTTGATTAAAAAATAACCACGTGTTGCAAACTCACGATTCAGCTATCATGGTGGAGATGGGTCTATTTCAAGTCTATGAACAGAATCCTGAATTCGACAGGAATATGTAGGGGGACTTGTCATAAACTTTTAGTCTCTCTTGATAGCTGAGTCGGTAGGGTCCCTGCCAAGCATAGTTTCTAGCCGTACTGGTGGTGGTTCGAATCACCACCCGGCCAGAAGCTGTTACCATAAAATGAATTCCAAGTGGATATGTATTTCCCAAGATAGAATTCGGTATTAAATGCATTTCGTGGGTGATATTTACATTAATTAAAATCACGTGTGCTTGTGATATATGTTCATTAAAAAATAACCACGTGTTGCAAACTCACGATTCAGCTATCATGGTGGAGATGGGTCTATTTCAAGTCTATGAACAGAATCCTGAATTCGACAGGAATATGTAGGGGGACTTGTCATAAACTCTTAGTCTCTCTTGATAGCTGAGTCGGTAGGGTCCCTGCCAAGCATAGTTTCTAGCCGTACTGGTGGTGGTTCGAATCACCACCCGGCCAGAAGCTGTTACCATAAAATGAATTCCAAGTGGATATGTATTTCCCAAGATAGAATTCGGTATTAAATGCATTTCGTGAGTGATATTTACATTAATTAAAATCACGTGTGCTTGTGATATATGTTCATTAAAAAATAACCACGTGTTGCAAACTCACGATTCAGCTATCATGGTGGAGATGGGTCTATTTCAAGTCTATGAACAGAATCCTGAATTCGACAGGAATATGTAGGGGGACTTGTCATAAACTTTTAGTCTCTCTTGATAGCTGAGTCGGTAGGGTCCCTGCCAAGCATAGTTTCTAGCCGTACTGGTGGTGGTTCGAATCACCACCCGGCCAGAAGCTGTTACCATAAAATGAATTCCAAGTGGATATGTATTTCCCAAGATAGAATTCGGTATTAAATGCATTTCGTGGGTGATATTTACATTAATTAAAATCACGTGTGCTTGTGATATATGTTGATTAAAAAATAACCACGTGTTGCAAACTCACGATTCAGCTATCATGGTGGAGATGGGTCTATTTCAAGTCTATGAACAGAATCCTGAATTCGACAGGAATATGTAGGGGGACTTGTCATAAACTTTTAGTCTCTCTTGATAGCTGAGTCGGTAGGGTCCCTGCCAAGCATAGTTTCTAGCCGTACTGGTGGTGGTTCGAATCACCACCCGGCCAGAAGCTGTTACCATAAAATGAATTCCAAGTGGATATGTATTTCCCAAGATAGAATTCGGTATTAAATGCATTTCGTGGGTGATATTTACATTAATTAAAATCACGTGTGCTTGTGATATATGTTCATTAAAAAATAACCACGTGTTGCAAACTCACGATTCAGCTATCATGGTGGAGATGGGTCTATTTCAAGTCTATGAACAGAATCCTGAATTCGACAGGAATATTTAGGGGGACTTGTCATAAACTTTTAGTCTCTCTTGATAGCTGAGTCGGTAGGGTCCCTGCCAAGCATAGTTTCTAGCCGTACTGGTGGTGGTTCGAATCACCACCCGGCCAGAAGCTGTTACCATAAAATGAATTCCAAGTGGATATGTATTTCCCAAGATAGAATTCGGTATTAAATGCATTTCGTGGGTGATATTTACATTAATTAAAATCACGTGTGCTTGTGATATATGTTCATTAAAAAATAACCACGTGTTGCAAACTCACGATTCAGCTATCATGGTGGAGATGGGTCTATTTCAAGTCTATGAACAGAATCCTGAATTCGACAGGAATATGTAGGGGGACTTGTCATAAACTTTTAGTCTCTCTTGATAGCTGAGTCGGTAGGGTCCCTGCCAAGCATAGTTTCTAGCCGTACTGGTGGTGGTTCGAATCACCACCCGGCCAGAAGCTGTTACCATAAAATGAATTCCAAGTGGATATGTATTTCCCAAGATAGAATTCGGTATTAAATGCATTTCGTGGGTGATATTTACATTAATTAAAATCACGTGTGCTTGTGATATATGTTGATTAAAAAATAACCACGTGTTGCAAACTCACGATTCAGCTATCATGGTGGAGATGGGTCTATTTCAAGTCTATGAACAGAATCCTGAATTCGACAGGAATATGTAGGGGGACTTGTCATAAACTTTTAGTCTCTCTTGATAGCTGAGTCGGTAGGGTCCCTGCCAAGCATAGTTTCTAGCCGTACTGGTGGTGGTTCGAATCACCACCCGGCCAGAAGCTGTTACCATAAAATGAATTCCAAGTGGATATGTATTTCCCAAGATAGAATTCGGTATTAAATGCATTTCGTGGGTGATATTTACATTAATTAAAATCACGTGTGCTTGTGATATATGTTCATTAAAAAAAAATAACCACGTGTTGCAAACTCACGATTCAGCTATCATGGTGGAGATGGGTCTATTTCAAGTCTATGAACAGAATCCTGAATTCGACAGGAATATGTAGGGGGACTTGTCATAAACTTTTAGTCTCTCTTGATAGCTGAGTCGGTAGGGTCCCTGCCAAGCATAGTTTCTAGCCGTACTGGTGGTGGTTCGAATCACCACCCGGCCAGAAGCTGTTACCATAAAATGAATTCCAAGTGGATATGTATTTCCCAAGATAGAATTCGGTATTAAATGCATTTCGTGGGTGATATTTACATTAATTAAAATCACGTGTGCTTGTGATATATGTTCATTAAAAAATAACCACGTGTTGCAAACTCACGATTCAGCTATCATGGTGGAGATGGGTCTATTTCAAGTCTATGAACAGAATCCTGAATTCGACAGGAATATGTAGGGGGACTTGTCATAAACTTTTAGTCTCTCTTGATAGCTGAGTCGGTAGGGTCCCTGCCAAGCATAGTTTCTAGCCGTACTGGTGGTGGTTCGAATCACCACCCGGCCAGAAGCTGTTACCATAAAATGAATTCCAAGTGGATATGTATTTCCCAAGATAGAATTCGGTATTAAATGCATTTCGTGAGTGATATTTACATTAATTAAAATCACGTGTGCTTGTGATATATGTTCATTAAAAAATAACCACGTGTTGCAAACTCACGATTCAGCTATCATGGTGGAGATGGGTCTATTTCAAGTCTATGAACAGAATCCTGAATTCGACAGGAATATGTAGGGGGACTTGTCATAAACTTTTAGTCTCTCTTGATAGCTGAGTCGGTAGGGTCCCTGCCAAGCATAGTTTCTAGCCGTACTGGTGGTGGTTCGAATCACCACCCGGCCAGAAGCTGTTACCATAAAATGAATTCCAAGTGGATATGTATTTCCCAAGATAGAATTCGGTATTAAATGCATTTCGTGGGTGATATTTACATTAATTAAAATCACGTGTGCTTGTGATATATGTTCATTAAA
>NC_090731.1:19754411-19759411 GCF_036898095.1 Palaemon carinicauda | reverse complement strand
CACATAGGCAAAATTATCAATAACTACGGAAGGATCTTAGCTTTCATAAATCTCTAACGCCCCTATTCTTACCTCACAAGGATGGTGAGGTTACAGAGACCAAAGATACTAAAGAGTCTGAGCTGTACTCGAACCCCAGTTTAGCGTTCACCAGTCAGGAGCGTTACCACATAGGCAAAATTATCAATAACTACGGAAGGATCTTAGCTTTCATAAATCTCTATAAACCTTATCTGACTTATAGTACTATGATGATCATCATTTTACATATTTTCTATTGCTTTTCTTATCCAATTATTACTTAAAAAACTCAAAAATATCAGTGAAAATTATTTGACGGGAAAATATAAAATCTTTAAATCGAATTTTTATCAAATCCCATGTAAGAAATTATTTCACTAAAATATTAAGTTAGTATTCAAATATAAAAAACATAAAAAAAAAAAATGAATGATCATAAAGCAGGGTTTTGAAAAATCTTAATTCCTTTTGATATATTTATGTTTCGAGGATTTTTTTATTTTTTTTTTTTATTAAATTCTCTTTTCAATGCAAGGTATTTAATTTCTCTTCGTTCATTACATAATTTATGAGGAATTAAGATTCTCGTTTCCTATTTAATTAAAAGATTCATTAATTTTGTTTTTAATTTACCGTATATTATATGCATATATTCTTATGATATTCTTTTCTGTAAATTGCCAATATAGAAAAATGTGCCTAATGACAAAGTTCGTGGAGATTTAAAATATGAAATATAATTGTATATACATATATATATATATATATATATATATATATATATATATATATATATATATATATATATATATATATATATATATATATATATGTATATATATATATATATATATATATATATATATATATGTATATATATATATATATATATATATATATATATATATATATATATGTGTGTGTGTGTGTGTGTGTTTGTATACACAAACACACTCAGATATATATATATATATATATATATATATATATATATATATATATATATATATATATATATATATATATATATATATATATATATATATATATATTTATATATATAAATATTATATATATATATATATATATATATATATATATATATATATATATATATATATATATATTATATATTTATATATATATAAATATTATATATATATATATATATATATATATATATATAATATATATATATATATATATATATATATATATATATATATATATATATATATATATATATATATATATATTATTATTATTGTTATACGGCTGTAAAAACTATTACCTTTGCAAAACGGATCTCTCAATTCGGGTACCGTAATCCAGTACGTCCATTACAACGTTTTTGGCTCAATTTGCGCTAATCCTTAGTACAACCGAGTCAGTCCTTCAGCTTTTCCATTCAATTTAATATTTTCTCTCAAAAGAATTAACAAAAAAGGCATCAGAGCAATAGGTATTAAAACACGTTTGAATTGGATGCCTAACATATGGTCACATCTAGAAATTCTGTACTGTTTCTCTCATAAAACATATGAAACATTATATATGAAATGAGTTGATCAGGTAATATATTCATGTAAATTATATGTTTTATTCATAGAGTTGAAAATGACTGCATAATCTCATGAAGAAGAAAGATATCTATGATGTGCAAGAGATATACAATGCTTACATTATGAAATGATCTTTTCTGAAATATGAGATGAAGACTAAATTCCATGAATTTATTTTATTGAAAAAAAAAAAATAGTCAAATACATAAATCAAACTCCGTAGATTTCTATTATTCTGGTTATAATAATTGCAATTAATTGCAATGACAAAAATTTTACAATATATATTACTTAGAAAATAGTTTAAATTAGTTTCTATTGAATATGATTATATTTCAAATTCTATTACTCTTCGCCAGAAAAATAAGAAGATTTATCTGTATATCCCTTACTGAAACTTTTTTTTAAGGTGGTACAAATGAATCATTCGAAGATACTATTCATTCAAAGATAATTTCATATGGATACAAATTAATATTCGGAATTTTGGATTACATAGTTATTAGTAGAGTTCCTATGTTGCTCTGAATAAGAATACATAGAATTGATTTCCCACAACCTTATAAATTCAATTTTGAATAATGTGATTGACAAATTAATTAATGGATTTGTACGAATAATATTCACTTCATATAGTTACAGGAATAACTTTTATAGAGTGATTAGTTTCAAAGATATTTTGTATATTAAATACTATTGTCAAATGTTTTGCCTTATATGACCTACTGAATGTGTGAATATATATATATATATATATATATATATATATATATATATATATATATATATATATATATATATATATATATATATATATATATATATATATATGGGTGTGTGTGTATGTATGTATATATATATCATATATGTAATATATACACATATGTATAATATATATAATATATATACATATATATATACATATATATATATATATATATATATATATATATATATATATATATATATATATATATATATATATACATTATATAATATATATATATGTATATATATTTATATATATATATATGTATATGTATATTCATATATATACATAAATATATATATATATATATATATATATATATATATATATGCATATATATATATATATATATATATATATATATATATATATATATATATATATATATATATATATATATATATATATATATATTAGTATGGCTAAAAATCTTATATATTTTTTGACAGTTTTTATATATATGAAAACTTCGACAGTAGGTTTTTTTCTATTACATATACTTAATTCAATAAATCGATCATTTTATCTATCATGTAACTAATATCGATATTATTTTTCAAAGGAGCAGAGATTGAACAATGATTAATTATCAACTGCCATTTTACATAATGTAAAATATATATTAAAAGTTGAGGAATAATGAAAAGACGTCAACAATCTTCAATGTATAATCACATTATGCTAATTCTGTTGAAACATCCCACATTTCCTTTGTTTTTGTTTTTTTATTTTTTTGTTAAGGGGAGAAAAGCTAATTTTAATTAAGAAAATTAACTCTTCTCTGATAAGAAAAAAATGTGATGAGTTTAGATAAGCAATGCAAAATAGAAGTTAACACTCACATGATGGAATGAAAGCGAGTAAAGAAGAAATGAACTGTAATAAAAAATAATAATAATAATCTATTGACATCAGCAAGAGAGAGAGATGGAAAACTCCCTAAACAGGATTTAGGAAAACTGTAAGAAAATATAAGAGAACTAATAATACATAAAGAGAGAGAGAGAGAGAGAGAGAGAGAGAGAGAGAGAGAGAGAGAGAGAGAGAGGAGAGAGAGAGAGAGAAAAGCGAGAGAGAGAGAGAGAGAGAGAGAGAAAAACGAGAGAGAGAGAGAGAGAGAGAGAGAGAGAGAGAGAGAGAGAGAGAGAGAGAGAGAGAGAGAGAAAAGCGAGAGAGAGAGAGAGAGAGAGAGAGAGAGAGAGAGAGAGAGAGAGAGAGAGAGAGAGAGAGAGAGAGAGAGAGTTTTATCCTGGTTATTAGAGTCACATCAAAGACTTAATAACTCAACGAAAATTCTAATACCTATCAAACATGTAAGAAACGTTACTCTTTTTACACTCAATGAAGGTGACTTCAATTATTTCAATTATGCTTAACGAAAAATTTGATAACCTTGGATTTTCTACGATTTATTTCAACAACGACAGCTTAGGACTTCCAATTACATTGGCTTTCAAACTGCAATCAACTGCTTCACCAAAAGGTGTTTGCTTAAAATGCCCAAGTTTCAATTATATTTAAAAAAGAATAAAGTACTGGATATATAAAAATCTTATTTCAGCTATTTAATGGTAATATATAACTTATAATATTCCATTTAAGTTTCAATAATATTTAAAAAAAATTAATAAATAAAAGTACCGTGTAATAAGATTTTTATGTCTATTCTGTGATTTAATGGTAATAGATAACTTATAATATTCCATATATAATCTTAAACATGATTCTTAATTCCCATCCCTTTAATGAAAAAAAAAAAAAGGTCTCTTTAGGTAGCCTACATTTGAAATATCCAACGAGTCCAGAAAATTTATGTTAAAACATTTTAATTCAAAACAGTTGCAATTAAACCTTTTTCAAAGACATACATTTCTCGTCTTATTTTTTGCTTCTATTCTAGGTACATCGCGTTTTCAATTACCCATTATTTGACTTTCTTGGCAATATTTGGTTTATAAGAATTTTTCAATATGGCCTGGTTTAAACGTTTAAAGGTCACTCGTGAAGGGTAGAGGTAAGGGAAAGTCACATTGCCCTAGCAAGCTGGACAATGCCCTAGAGACTGACCATATATACATATGATCAGCGCCCAAGCCCCTCTTCACCCAAGCTATGAACAAGGAGGGCCTGGCATTAGCTGCTGATGACTCAGCAGATAGACCTATAGGCTCCACCAAATCCCCTATCCTTAGTTCACAAGGATATTGAGGTTGCAGCCACCAAAGGAACTAACGAGTCTGAGCAGGACTCGAACCCCAGTCTGGTATTCACCAGTCAGGGACGTTACCACATCGACCACCACAACCCTTTAATATTCTTTTTTTATTTTCCTCTTTTTTTTAGCTCAATGTACTTCCATCTTTCAGTTTCTCAACCAAAGAATCTTTTCCCCTTACATAATTGATAGTTAGATTAATATATTATACAATAAAAAAAATCTGCTCATACTAGTACAATTTTATTGATTGAAGGATTAGAAGACCCAAGCCTACATGGCTGATGATTATGAAGCTTGAAATATGAGATAATGAATGGAGAAGTATTGCTTTAAAAGCTCCAGATAGAGAGGGCTAGTAAAAACTAACCGAGGCCCTTTGCGTCAATAAGCAAAGGAGGAGATGATGATAATGTTGATGATGATATGTCTG
>NC_090731.1:19744411-19749411 GCF_036898095.1 Palaemon carinicauda | reverse complement strand
CCAACTTTACTAGTAATCTTAAAATCTACTTCCATTTTGGTATCAAAGTGATTTAAAAGAGAATTAGTAATTATTTAATTGTGTGTTATATGTTGACATATCTAAAAGGTAGGGGAAAATTGAATTCTCAAATATAGTCTCACGAATGATGATAATTGCTGAGCTGTAAATCAACACTAGAACAGGAAAAGTACACCCATGATAGGTAACTCCTTTTTTTATTATCATAATGTTAATTTATTAGTGATATAATATATGCATAATAGTTAAAATTACTATATGAAAAGACAAGTGCTTTATACAGTATATATATATATATATATATATATATATATATATATATATATATATATATATATATATATATATATATATATATATATATATATATATATATATATATATATATATATATATATATATATATATATATATAATAAATATATAATTTTTTTAACTATGAAGATAAAAAAAGTACACACATCAAGCTTCATTTCTGTATAAAACATTTTGTTGTAAACACAAAAATAAGGTTGCTATGATATTTTACATTTTGAAAACTTTAAACGCGTTTTTCTCCACTTTTCATTTTGTGGCGAATGTACCTTCTCCTCGCAGAGGCCTCATATATATATATACTTATATATATATATATATATATATATATATATATATATATATATATATATATATATATATATATATATATATATATATATATATATATATATATATATATACAGACTTATATGTATATATATATATATATATATATATATATATATATATATATATATATATATATATATATATACACAAACATATATATATGTATATATATAGTTGTATATATATATATATATATATATATATATATATATATATATATATATATATATATATATATATATATTTATATTTATATACATATACTGTATATATATAAACAGGTGTGTATATATATATATATATATATATATATATATATATATATATATATATATATTTATATATATATATATATATATATATATATATATATATATATATATATATACATATATATATACATATATATATGCACATATATATACATATACATATATATATATATATATATATATATATATATATATATATATATATATATATATATATATATATATATATATATATATATATATATATATATACATACATACATACATATATATATATATATATATATATATATATATATATATATATATATATGTATATATATACATATATGTATATGTATATATATACATATATATATATATATATATATATATATATATATATATATATATGTGTGTGTGTGTGTGTGTGTGTGTGTGTGTGTGTGTGTGTGTGTGTGTGTGTGTGTGGGTGTTATTGAGGTAGATTTTATTTTGGTAAAATAACATATTTAATAGATCATTCTTTATAATAATTTCATATGCTATGAAAAAAGAAATAAGTTTTTAAAAAACCCTCTCACTTTTTTAAAGTTTTAAATTATTCATATCAACAATCTACCTCCCAAAGTTCCTTTTTCAGCACATTTATTATTATTATTATTATTATTATTATTATTATTATTATTATTATTATTATTATTATTATTATTATTATTATTATTATTATTATTATTATTATTATTATTATTATTATATTAAAACCTTACTAGGTTGGTCTCCTTAATATCTAATACAAAGAAATACGTAGTTTACAATATATTTCCATGAGGACTCTATTCTACATATCCCTTCACTATTGCAAACGCTCTTTCATTTAGAAAAGGAAACATTTTTCTATCAATAAGGTTTATGTTAAGATATTAGCTATTCCTATTATTACTAATTAATCTGGAGATTATCAATTAATAGCAATTTTTATTAGTTTCGAAGGAGGTGAATCGACATGATAGTATGGTATATAGCTCTTTAATTTGATTCAGGTCAAATTTTAATGATATATCCATCTTTAATCGTCATCAAAGGACTCATCATTAGACATATACTGGAAAAAAAATGGGATAAAATGAACGTACTCAAACAGATTACATTCTAAATCTTTCGATGACATTATATCCATCTTTAATCGTACTCAAAGGACTTATCATTAAACATATACTGGGAAAAGTGGATAAAATGAACGTACTCAAACAGATTACATTCTAAATCTTTCGATGACATTATATCCATCTTTAATCGTACTCAAAGGACTTATCATTAAACATATACTGGGAAAAGTGGATAAAATGAACGTACTCAAACAGATTACATGCTAAATCTTTCGATGATATTATATCCATCTTTAATCATGCTCAAAGGACATATCATTAAACATATACTGGGAAAAGTGGATAAAATGAACGTACTCAAACACATACATCAATGAATCATTCCTTCATAATAACTTTATAAACTCCGAAGTGTGAAGGTGAATTATCACACTTTTTCCAGACAATTTCTAAATATATCGAGGTATATTCAGATTATTATTATTATTATTATTATAATTATTATTATTATTATTATTATTATTATTATTATTATTATTATTACTTGCTAAGCTACAACCCTAGTTGGAAAAGCAGGATGCTATAAGCCCAAGGGCTCCAACAGGGAAAATAACTCACTGAGGAAAGGGAACAAGGAAAAATAAAATATTTAAGAAGAGAAACAATATTGAAATAAATATCAGTCTATAAACTATAAAAACTTTAACAAAACAAGAAGAAGAGAAATAAGATATAAGATAGAGCAGCGTGCCCAAGTATACCCTCAAGCAGGAGAACTCTAACTCAAGACAGGGGAAGACCATGGTACAGAGGCTATGACACTACCTAAGATTAGAGAGGCTATGGTACTACCCAAGATTAGAGAGGCTATGGCACTACCCAAGAATAGAGAACAATGGTTTGTTCTCCTACCCTTACAAAGAGGAAAGTGGCCACTGAACAATTACAGTGAAGTAAGAAGATACATTAGATTCTATAGAGTCATACATAAGATATTTTCATTGGTTTTATATTTATATACTTTAGTGTATCAAATATGTATTTAAAATGTTTATCACTTATATATTTTAGGGCATATCTCTATTTACTAATATTCTTATTACTATCAATCTAAAGTAGTCAAACTTCAGGGTATAAAATATATATTTAAAATTTTTATTACATATATATTTTAGAACACAGCTCTATTTACTAATATTCTTATTACTATCAATCTAAAATAGTCAAACTTTAGGTTTACTGATATTATTTATAAGATATTAATCACATATATATTTAAAGACATAGCTCTATTTACTAATAGTAACATAATACTGATATAAAATTCATCCAGTATTATAAGAATTTTCTGTTTGTTTGCATATCTGCACCGTAAATAAAACACGTATAACATACGGTATATAAATTTCCATTATAAGAAAATTGGGTATATTTCATCATATATCCATCTCCATGGAGAGTCGTGTTAAGGATTCCTCTTTGAAGAAAAGAAGACAAAATTTCCCCAGAGCATTATGGAGTAAATGCATTTGCTTTGGACTGCTGACTATTTTTCACGGTGCCATGAATAGAGAATTTTCAAGAGTAGGGTAAAAGACGGAGCTTTTATACAAGAGGCAAAAATATTTTTTTTTTTCGAAAGCTGTAATTTTTCTCTGGCGATATGTGAACAGACTGCCAAAAATAGTAAACGTTTTAAATCCTTTTTGTAAGTAGTCTTTGATATATCCATAGGGGTAAGTAGTATACATCGTTAATTTTTATCTTTATGTTCGTAAATATTTGTGTTTAAAAGCCTATTTTGAAGCGCAGAAATGTAAAGGAAAAAGATGGGTTTGCGTAATGAAAGTGTCCTTTCTATTCAGGGAAATATACCAAGTTTTAGGATGAAGCTTCCAACGTTTGTGGAAAATTGGAGTTCCAATAAACTTCAGGGAAAAGGCGTATGTGGAAAAATGTTGACACTATTTCTTTCCTGAGGAATGTTAAATTTACAAATATTATCAAATATCCAGAGCTCGAATTTTGAGAATATAAAAATCCAAAAATTTTAAACTTCATTGGAATACTAAACATAACATGATTGGCCTAATAATAATAATATCATTGTCTATAAAAGGTATTTTATCCTGATGAAACCCATTTATTGTAATGTTATAAAAGATAACTAAATAAACTTTCGAGTATTCTCCAAAAAAGATAATTTTTGGTTTTGAAAGTGGAGTAGAGAGTATGGCTGAGTCTACATTAATATATAAATGTGTAATAAGTGATATATTTAATTTATTTATTAATGCAAATGTGAACCAAACAATGTATATAAAACAACCTATTATTTTCTTCTTTTACACATTTGTCTACCTCTCTATATTAAGCTGCTAATGTATGTAAACCAATTTCTTTTTTTTTCTAATGAAGAAATGTATCGCACGTAGCTTTTATGAAAAAGATTCTTCACCAAAAGAAAGAAAACTAATACTAAACGCTATATAATCATTTTGCTAACTTGGATAATACACCATTCTATAATGCGGAAACCTTTTATTCTAACAGCTGCTACCAAATTATATATGAAGCAATACGACTATATTGTTTCCGAGAAATATTGAAATTAGTAAAAATGGAGGTTAAAAAAAAAGATGTATTAGTAGTAATTCTTATATTAATGTGACTTCCTTACTGCTGTTTATGAACATTGAAATCACATTAAGAATATTTACTGAAGAATTTCTATTTCTTGATATATTTTTGGACTTTGAGACAATTTAAGAACATAACTCAATTATGTTTTGTTTTTAACCATAGAGGCAAAAAATAAAGCATTTCAAAATGCAGATATAACGAAAACTGAATATGTACATATTTACCAATATATAAAGATGGGATAAGTATATCATTAAAGACAGCTGGAATGCAAATTAACCTCTAAAATATTCTTTGAAGTTTAAAAGGATCTTTTGTCAACACTAAT
>NC_090731.1:19711911-19714411 GCF_036898095.1 Palaemon carinicauda | reverse complement strand
CTAAATAATGTTTTGCTGGAGCGATAGAACTTTTCCTAATTAAGTAAAAATGTACTTCAACTTTAATAGGAAAAATAAATGTGTGGGAAAATTTATTTGCTTCCAGAAATTGTTTAAAATGAAGCTAAAATATAATAGTACTATGAATGTGATTTTCTTATATACTACTCTCAATTACTTTGCATAAAGTAAACTATATTTTTTTATATACTACTCTCAATTGCTTTGCATAAAGTAACTATATTTTTTATATACTACTTTCAATTACTTTGCATAAAGTAACTATATTTTTTATATACTACTTTCAATTACTTTGCCATAAAGTAACTATATTTTTATATACTACTTTCAATTACTTTGCATAAAGTAACTAAATTTTTTTATATACTACTTTCAATTACTTTGCATAAAGTAACTAATTTTTTTATATACTACTTTCAATTACTTTGCATAAAGTAACTATATTTTTATATACTACTTTCAATTACTTTGCATAAAGTAACTATATTTTTATATACTACTTTCAATTACTTTGCATAAAGTAACTATATTTTTTTATATACTACTTTCAATTACTTTGCATAAAGTAACTATATTTTTTATATACTACTTTCAATTACTTTGCATTAAAGTAACTATATTTTTTATATACTACTTTTCAATTACTTTGCATAAAGTAACTATATTTTTTATATACTACTCTCAATTGCTTTGCATAAAGTAACTATATTTTTTATATACTACTTTCAATTACTTTGCATAAAGTAACTATATTTTTTATATACTACTTTCAATTACTTTGCATAAAGTAACTATATTTTTATATACTACTTTCAATTACTTTGCATAAAGTAACTAAATTTTTTATATACTACTTTCAATTACTTTGCATAAAGTAACTATATTTTTTATATACTACTTTCAATTACTTTGCATAAAGTAAACTATATTTTTATATACTACTTTCAATTACTTTGCATAAAGTAACTATATTTTTATATACTACTTTCAATTACTTTGGCATAAAGTAACTATATTTTTTATATACTACTTTCAATTACTTTGCATAAAGTAACTATATTTTTATATACTACTTTCAATTACTTTGCATAAAGTAACTATATTTTTTATATACTACTTTCAATTACTTTGCATAAAGTAACTATATTTTTATATACTACTTTCAATTACTTTGCATAAAGTAACTATATTTTTATATACTACTTTCAATTACTTTGCATAAAGTAACTATATTTTTTTATATACTACTTTCAATTACTTTGCATAAAGTAACTTATTTTTATATACTACTTTCAATTACTTTGCATAAAGTAACTATATTTTTATATACTACTTTCAATTACTTTGCATAAAGTAACTATATTTTTATATACTACTTTCAATTACTTTGCATAAAGTAACTAAATTTTTTATATACTACTTTCAATTACTTTGCATAAAGTAACTAAATTTTTTATATACTACTTTCAATTACTTTGCATAAAGTAACTATATTTTTTATATACTACTTTCAATTACTTTGCATAAAGTAACTGGAAAAGCAGGATATTACAAGCTCAAGGACTCCAATAATAAAAACAGTCCACTGTGGAATGGGAATAGAGAAATAAAGAATAAACTATATATGAAAAGTGATAAGAATTATGAAATATATTACCATCTCTAAGAGCGCTGAAATGTATTAGTTAAATATAAATAATCAAACTAGGCGTATTATGTCAACATGTTTAGCAGAAAAACATTCACAACAGATTAAGCTTCAGTAGTTTCAATAATCAAAATACCAAATTAGGATGATCACTCCACACTTAGGTCATAACTGGAATTTAATTTCTAGAATTGCCTGCTTAGCAGTATTGAGCATTTTGATAGGTGAAGTAAGACTGCTAGAATTGCATATATACTACTACGTACAGGGTGAGAGACTGAAAAGATTTTAATACAAAGGGTAGTCAGCATTATGATAAGTCTTTAGAAACATGAACAATGAACTTTGGTGAATGATGGTGTCAGGAGATTAACATCCAGATTTAATAAAACGCAACAAATTAAGATAAGAGTTAGCACCTCAAAGAAAAAAGAAACAATACTAAAAACATGGAACAATGAAAAAAAAAATATTTCATGAGGATAGATTGATCTCCAAAAAACTTAAAAGACTTTCTCAACATACCAACTTTTTTGCATTTACATAATAGGTAAATATTCATTCTATGATCACGACTATTTCAAATGATCTTAAAAGGATATAGTCTATGAAAAAAACATGGATGTTAAGGAATCATCGTCTTATACCTACTAACAATAAAAATTTGAATTTTCTTCGCGTTCAACTTCGGCAATTATTTGCAGTATGTATCAATTCTTAGCTAGAGGGCTATCAAAAGATTCAGCAATTTTAGTTGTACATTCATGAGAAGCAAAGACTAGCATCATATACATAGTTGTTGTTGTTGTTGTTGTTGCTGTTGTTGTCATA
>NC_090731.1:19704411-19706911 GCF_036898095.1 Palaemon carinicauda | reverse complement strand
GAACAACTGCCCATATACTGTACATTTTCATATTGTTGCAACTGGTAAAAAAAATGTAAAAATATTATGTGGAAAAAGTGGAATATAAAAAAAGAATATATTCATCACTTTCCTAATATTAATAGCTACCAAAAAAAAAAAAAAAAAACATATTATATAAAATAAAATTAACTGCAAAACGAACTTGCTGACATTAACATTTGAAAAAAAAAAAATACAAATGCAGACCTGAATAAGCTAAAATCCGTGTGTTTACTAATTACCCCAAGTGACACATGTCACTTACATCTCGTGGAATATTTACATTGGTAGAAAATTCTTATGAACTGTTTTCACAAACGAATATCTGTAACGTAAAGGACTTTGAATTATATAATCTTATCCTATTTTCATTCAATATAAGAGAGAGTTTTATCGGATTTTTAATTATATAAGCTTATCCTATTTTCATTAAATATTATAAGAGAAAGTTTTATTGGATTTTTAATTATATAATCTTATCATATTTTCATTAAATATTATGAGAAAGTTTTATTGGATTTTTAACTATATAATCTTATCCAATTTTCATTAAATATTATAAGAGAAAGTTTTATTGGATTTTGAATTAAATAATCTTATCCTATTATCATTAGATATTGTAAGTGAAAGTTTTATTGATTTAATAAATTCATATATTATCGTCTCTATATATCATATAAATAATTAAACACTTATAAATCAGGATACTTTCATAACATCTCTTTACTGTATCATATAACTAACACATCTCAAGATTATAAATATCCAGATTCAGAGATATTGCGAGGAAATAAAGATTGCAACCAGTTTATTCAAAACATCTACCATGACTCCGGCACGAGTCTTAACATCCTTAAAGTATTATAACCGACTTGCAGACTGAAAAACACGCTAAACACTTTTGCAAAACCTGCCATGTCTGTGATAGGTATGATTTATTCATGGTGCTAAAAGCAGCAATATCCTGGTTAAGCAGCCAGCGTCAGGACAAGTCTTGGTTTTATTTGGGGTTAAATGTCAGTGGAGGCATTTATATCGCTGGAATATTCATTTCAAGGAAGTACTGCTGCCGAGTTTAAAGGTATTTCTGAAGGCACTAAAGCCTGTTTGGGGTAAAAAGAAAAACAAGTGAAGAGCAGAGAGAACATGGCAAGTAGGTTTAAAGGTTTAAATGCAGCCCATGAATGGAAGATATAAGGGACATTGATCTTGCCCTAGCAAGCAGAACAAAGTCATAGAGACAGGCCATATATACATATGATCAGTGCCCATGTCCCTCTCCACCCAAGCTAGGACCAGGGAAGGCCAAACAATGGCAACTGATTTTTCAGCATATTAACCTATAGACTCCCCCAAACCCCACACCCTTAACTCACAAGGATGGTTAGGTTGCAGCGACCAAAGCAACTAACGAGTTTGAGCAAGACTCAAGCCCCAGTCTGGGGATCACCAGGCAAGGACGTTACCTCCAGGACACCACAACCCGTAGGTCTCCAGATAAATGCAGTGACATTAAATACAAAAAAAAAAAACATTCACATCCTTTATAATTTTGCTTTCTCACTAGGCAAGATTGAACCTTATTTAAATAGGCGAGGAATTTTTCAAGTTTTTAATATAATAGTTCTATTAACGATTAGCACAGACTAAAAGGTAACTCATTATATACAATGGGGACGGGTATATAAGACAACATACAAATAAACATATGCAAATAAATTTCCAAAAAGCCATTGAAATCTCAGAAAGGGAATTTTTGAAAAATATTTTTTTTTTCTCAAACATTACCAAAACCGTTTTACTTTTAGCAAATGGCAGGTGTAACTATGGTACCACTATCTCTAAATGCTGAAAACTACGTACCTCATAAATATCCTCATTTGAAAAATGGTAAATTTTTATGTTTCATAATTGATATTTGCCTCATTATCAAACGTTTTTTTTTTTTTTTTTTTTAATACTGATGAACTCTGTGGCATTTCTCTTAATGAGGATGGTAGAATAAATGATGCTCTCGGCACATCTCTTATAATTGAATAATTTTTAGAACTAATATCAAAGCCTCTTCGATAATTACTTTTGTATATATTCTGTATGTTATATTGTTTTCTATTTTTCTTTTAAAGCCTTTTAGCCTTGAATACTAGAAAAAAATTGATTTTAAATATAAGTAACACATTCTTCTTCTTCCTCTTTTTTCTTTGTCTACATCTTTTCCCACTTCTATGTGAGGTCGATGTTTCTGGTCAGCTTTCTCCATCTACCTCTGTCCCACACCCCATCACCGGTTAATCCCTTTGATCGAAGGTCATCCTTGATAGAGTTCAACCACCTTCGCTTTAGTCTCCCTCTCCTTTTCATTCCCTGTACCTCCATTTCCATCACTCTCCTCCCAATATACTGTTCATCTCTTCTCATGACATGACCATACCACCTCAGTCTACTTTCTTGGTTATTATCTCAGAAGATTAACAGACTG
>NC_090731.1:19694411-19696911 GCF_036898095.1 Palaemon carinicauda | reverse complement strand
ATGGTATCCGATTTAACGTTAGTGGGAAATTCTATAGAAATATCTATATTACGAAAAATTTTCAGAATCGGTATATATATTTGCATGTATACTTTATTAAAATAACCACAGGCATAGTTTACTTTTGTATATTGTCCTTTAAGTTTATATATTTTAGGAAAATATTTAAATAATAATAATAATTAATAATAATAATAATAATAATAATAATAATAATAATAATAATAATAATAATAATAATAATAATAATAATAATAATAATAACAATAATAATAATAATAATAATAATAATAATTATCTTTATTATTATTATTATTATTATTATTATTATTATTATTATTATTATTATTATTATTATTATTATTACTTAATAATTTAAGATGCTATAAGCCCAAGAGGTTAGAAATATAAAGAAGAAACTGTTCGAGAAAAAGGACAAAGCTTGGCAGGAGAAATTGAAACCTTTTTATCCTTCAGTTAAGCATCAGTTGATGATGAAGTAATCATAGTGGAAAGATGGATAGACTCGATATAGTTTAAGTGATACTGACGAAAAAAAATCCTCTAGGTTAATAAAAAGAAAATATTACAGAGATTATAGTACGATTGGGAGGAGAGTAATGGAAATGGAGGTACAGGGAACGAGGAGAGGGAGACTAAAGCGAAGGTGGGTGGACTGTATTAAGGATGACCTTCGATCAAAGGGATTAACCGGTGATGAGGTGTGGGACAGAGGTAGATGGAGAAAGCTGACCAGAAACATCGACCCCACATAGAAATGGGAAAAGATGTAGACAAAGAAGAAGACAGAGATTACAGTACGAATATATGAAAGAAAATCATAGAATTACGCATAAAACAGAATGATATTCATACATGAAAAATATGCATGATTTGAATAATAAATGAAGATATGAATCGTAAAACAATCTGGATGATCAAACTGAGTGGCAAGAAATGAAGAATGAACTGTCAAATAAAAGGGAGACAAGATAGTAGCAATGAATATATACGACATGACATCGTGGATTCTTCTATATCAATTTTCTGGGTTTCTTTTACATACAAAAAAAGGTCTTTCATACGTTACAGGAATGTTGCCAGATTCTTACATAAGCAGCAGGCCATATATGTCAGCGTACCAAGGGTGATGTTTTTTCATGCGTTGAGTTATAAGATAAAATGTTCCCTTTATGATCCCCGCTGGAAGTCAAGGCAGAGCAGAGAAACATTGACAGAGTGAGTGTACACAATATTTTAGGTAACCTTGTGATGTGTGTCGAAAACTGAGCCAAAGTGTCTACATTTTTTTTTTCTAAACAAAAAGACTATCTTGGTTGGTACAATTGTTATTCCCTGATCCATAACTTTGTTTTTTGTTCAGTAAAACAACATTCTCCTTTTTGGATTTCGATTATTTTAGGTATTTATAAAGATCATTTATAAAGATCATATTAGGCCTAATAAAAAGAAGGCTAGAGTTTAATAATACAAGAGAGCAGGCAGGTTTTAGAAGCGGGAATACGACAACTGACGATACACATGTAATTAACGACTAATGTAAAAATTAAACAAGGCGTGGCAAACCACTATGTATGGCATTTATAGATTATAAGAAAGCTTTTGATTTTGTCAAAACTTCAGTAGTAATAAAAGCCCTTCAAAAACAAGGAATAGATGGACTTTATGTTAACAAACTTGAAAATATCTATATGGGTAGTACAGTAACCATAGAACTACATAAAGATATTAAGAAAATTCTGAATGATAAAGCAATTAGACAGGATGGCCCGGTCTTTCCTAAATTAATTACAGCATAACCAGAAGTTTTTAACAATTTATATTGAGGAAATGAAAGTATTAACCTTAAAATTTATAGATGGCCTAGTTATATTTAGTGAATTTTGGAAGAAATTGCAATACATGTTAGAAGGTATGAAACGAGAAATGTAGGGCTGAATATGAATATCAACTAAACTATGATAATGTTCAAAAGAAATGCAGAGATAACAAATAAAGGTTATGGAGGAACCTGAAGACATTGTTAATGAATACACGTACTTTGGGTAGATGATAAGTGTTTCCCATGGTCATGTGACCCAAATTTAAATAAAGATAGACATGGGATATATGTCAGTAGATAGAACTTATGGATATATATATAAGGTTAACTAATATTCTACTTTAGGGCAAGTCAGAGCCAATTTGCATAAATCTTACACAAGTCATCAAATCTTGTATACCTCTCTCTCTCTCTCTCTCTTTCTCTCTCTCTCTCTCTCTCTCTCTCTCTCTCTCTCTCTCTCTCTCTCTCTCTCTATCTCTCTCTCTCTCTCTATTCCGAATTTGTTGACATATATTGCATCGAATAAATAATTACTTCTAAGAAATATTCCTCGATCCCATGGAGTCAAACCACACTGAAGATATGAATAAGTCTCTCTCTCTCCTCTCTCTCTCTCTCTCTCTCTCTCTCTCTCTCTCTCTCTCTCTCTCTTCT
>NC_090731.1:19677223-19679723 GCF_036898095.1 Palaemon carinicauda | reverse complement strand
CAGATCCCTGACTTTAGTTTTCCCGCTTCTGACGTCATCAACACTCATTTTCACAAACTATTGTGGCCTGGTATCACTGTTTGCCCGTCGGGCATGCTCGTTCGTGTGGACAAGGCTTAAGTTAGTTCACCGTGAACTTCATCGTAAACATGGACACTGTTCTCGAACATTTCTGTATCCCATCTAACTATAATTCTTAAATTAATGAGTCTGTCTAATATAGTTCTAATAACGCTAATTTAAAACTCGACTACCTAGAAGTTATGTAGCTGGCAAGAGTATAAACTTTCCTCAAGTTGAGGGAAAGTTTGTAACTGGGTAATATTGAAAATATGTTGTCTGTTATCGTTTTATCGCAGCGATGTTAACATGCTAGGGAATAAGTTAGAGTTTGTGTACCAAACTTTTAATAAGAGCAGAATCACTTGGTAGGAGCGGAAGGCATAAAAGATAATGTATAATCGTCTGTGATGAATATGTGATACATATGTGAAGACTTATTATTATTATTATTGTTATTGTTATTGTTATTGTTGTTATTGTTATTGTTGTTATTATTATTATCGTAAATATTATTATCATTATCATTATCATTATCATTATCATTATTATTATTATCATCATGATTATTATTATTATTATTATCATTATTATCATCATGATTATTATTATTATTATTATCATTATTATCATCATGATTATTATTATTATTATTATCATTATTATCATCATGATTATTATTATTATTATTATTATTATTATTATTATTATTATTATTATTATTATTATTATTATTTATGTTGTTGTTGTTGTTAAAGGTACAATCGTAATTGAAACCTCTGGAGGCTAAGGCTCTCTTGGTATGCAATATTACGTTCGTATTATCTGACTTCTTGTGAAAGACAAGAAATCCATATATGTTGTATTATTATTTGTTAAATTTTACAGTATCTATAGATCTTTATAGCTAAACTCTTCTCTGCTGAAATCTATGTCCATGAAATTGTGTATTAATATATTTCCGAATTCACTGAGGGATAATAACTAAAATTTACGTTTTTATATAGCAGAGAAAATTTATTATAATAAAAACAAAAAATTAATTCCTATTGTTACTAACCTTCCTCTCAGTCATACAGATTCAACAACTACCGTTGGAAAGTGATTTTTAGTGAATATCACAATAGTTTAAGAAAATAATAACGGAATTTTATTAAAAACTCTTATTCTACTGACGATATAACTTTTTTTCATTTTATCGTTAATTATTATTAAATTTCATTTCATGTAATTCACTATGTTTTTGCATTGAGACCTACCCAAAATAAAAGTGATAAAAACAACCTTAATTGCAAAAAAAAAAAAAAAAAAAAAAATGATTGTTACATACAGAACATATTGAACGACTTTTCTTAAAGAAAATTAGTCAGTACTAATTATTTCATTGTTAAAATACATATAGCTTGATAGCTTCATGTACCAATATATTTTAGGAAAAATCTAATTTGTATTTTATGAGAATATTTCCTTTTCAAATATATCGCTAAATGATATTTTAGGGAAACCTTCTAATAGTAAATGACGATGTCTGAATTAACATTTAGGGTACTGTGAAATTGAAGACGCAAAAGAGATGATATCACTTACTTTTTCCCGTCAAATTTCAGATTAAATTAAAATGAAACAAATCTTTCTACTAGATTTTTGTTAAGTTGATAATCATTTGTGATGAGATAAGATAAAATAGGAAAAGATCTTCCTAAATGGAGAAATTCGTATGATATCTGCAAGGGTAAATTACCTATCAGGAATATCTGTAGTTCTGAAACACAAAACTTATTAACGTCATAAAATATTTTTGGGGTTGAGAAACGCACATATTTTTTCCACAGAGAAAAAAAAATTATATTTGCGGAAAGTGAGACTTAAAGTTATTGTTATTACGGTTGTCCTATGCAATAATTTTTCTCTGTAATTTTCTGATATTCTAATGGATATTATGAGATTTAAAGATGTTTAAAAGTAAACAAAACTTTCATATTTTTTTCCTTTTTTTTAATTTTCAAAATATATCACAAAAGAAATAAGTTGAAGTCGTGTGTTGTCTGTTCGAATCATTTATATGTACTTATAATAATAGTAATGATAATAATAAATTTAACAACTTATCTAAATTCTATTGCAATATTTTTCAATAATCTACATTATTAGGATTTGGTCGTTCGATATAGAGAATTTTAACATGTTTTATTTGATGCAAGAGATATTAAAAGAAAAATTACTCTCTCATAAATATATGACGTTTCAACTATAAAACTCAAGTTGAATTATCACAATAGATAAATTACAGCAGGAAAGACAACAGTGTTAATGAGTCAGGGTAATAACGAAGGGAACAATACCACCATATCTCTCTCTCTCTCTCTCTCTCTCTCTCTCTCTCTCTCTCTCTCTCTCTCTCTCTCTCTCTGGATGGGACTTCCAGCTGATGTAGTAAACA